>NW_028300413.1:357791-436483 GCF_049724085.1 Artemia sp. Qi Xiang Cuo | reverse complement strand
AGATTCCATCAATGCCAAGAGACGAGGCATCAGTGGTGACTGGAGGTTTTCTTTTTTGGAAATCAGGTTGTGACAATACTTGTTCGGAAGTAACTGCGTTTGTGAGAGTGTCAAAAGACGCTTCAGATTCATGCAACAAAGTGAAATTTCGAGGGGTTCTTTCGGCTAGTTCCATAAGAGATTTTCAATCTGAGCATGGTGACGCGTATATTTTCTGAAAAAACCAGTTAATCAAAGGATTGTTAGCATTTGTTATATAGTTTTTGGGTGCTTAAGGTATTATAAACACCCTATCTTGTTAGTGTCTGTTGATATTTGGCCTTGGGTTATCATCATTCCAAGAAATTTTATTTTAGTTTTAGGTAAGCTTAATCTTTCAGGCCTACATTTCAGATTGCCTTCTCTGAGTTTTTCGAAAACTTTGGCTAATGTAACTAAATGATCGTCTGGGGTTTCACCTACGCAAATTACATCATCCATAAAATGAAAGATCTTCTCTACGCCTCGTAAAAAGTGTAACAAAGGTCTACATAATGCACTTGAAATAGTCTTAAGTCCGAAGGATCCTCTTACATAGTTATATGATTGTAGAAAATGCCGTTTTATAAACTTCATCATCTGCTATCTTGACCTGGTAATACCCCTGCGTAAAGACTAGAGAGATAAAAATTTAATTTTTGTTTAAGACAGAGTCTAGGATCTCTTTAATTCAGGGCAGGGGAAACTTGACACTAACTTGCTTATTTACGGCTCGATTATTTAGTGCGAGCCTGAGGTCCTTGTTATTTTTTGTTACTATTGTAACGGGGGCTGAATACGGGCTTACACTCGGGTGTATAATATTGTTCCTCTCTAATTTGCGGGTTTTGTTTTCCAACCAATTTCTATAAGGATGGGGAATGCAATAGGGCTGTTTAGCTCCAGGTAAACCTGCAGTTAGGATAAAATGTTCATAGAATGGCATTAGCCCAAAGACCTCTTCGAACGTTGAAAATATCCCCGTATGGCTCCAAAGTAACTTGCATAGCTTCCTTCTTGATTCTGAGTCTTGAATGTCCTCTAGTTGAAGTTTTTCTTAAAATTGGGATTTCCTTAGTGGTTATCTATTCCATGGGTTATTAATGTTAATACTATTAACTGGGTTCATTTTGGACTTTTCCCATCCGTCTAGCTCATTCTCTGAAATAGTTTTTATTTCAAAGAGACATGTTCCCTTTCTTAATGTAATTGTATCATTTTCATGGGCGTTTGTTATCGATATAAAACCTTCCCCTCTTTCATATAAAATGATCTCTTCTTCACAAAATGGATTCTCAAGGATTTCTTCAGACGGCGATACAAACCAAATTTCGAAGTTATTGGTTACGGGTGTGACCTTTTGTGGGATTTGGACTCTGTATAATTTTTGGGAGGATCTTTGTCTAGCACACAGCAAATCCCTAGTACTTTTCTTCCGATAAATTTTATATTAAATTAATGTTGGTACTATTGGTTGTCAAATATTCCACTAGTGCGGTTTGTTGCAAGGGAACCTCGTTGAGATCAATTGCCTCATTCCACAATTTTGCTATTTTCTGAAATTCTGCTTACCTACACTTTTGCATCTCACCTATCCTTGATTTTATGTACTCGATCCATTTACTACTGAGATTTGTCCTACAAGACGAGAAAAGGCGTAAAAAATACTTCAGTTTGTTTACCGTCTCCTTCCCCTCTCTCCACATGTTGGAAAAAAGGATCAGATGGGTAAACGGGTCTGTGATTGGCTACATCTAATAATAATTTAATAGATTTAAGGAAGTTAGCATCGATTATAGCCTCATATGGAACATTCTTGCATTTTATGGAAGTTAGTGGGAAAGATTTTATTGTTTTTATTCACGTATTGGCATATTGAGCCTTTTACTTCCAACCAATGCACTGTGACAGTACCTAAATTGAGATTACTGAAATTATTCTGTAGCTTAATACATGCTGGTGTTTAATTGAATAAATTCAAGTTAATTATGTTAAATGTCACACTGGAATCTATTACTGCCTTGAAGTAAATATTAGCAACACCAAAATAATTAAATATCGGTAATATATCATTATTATCACTTATAGACGATACAGCTTCTGAATAGGACTTATAAAAAATACCACCTTTCGGGGTCCCGGTTAATTTTCCTGGAGATCTAATTCGTTTCTCTGTATATATATTTGATAGGTTAGTGTTTGACGTCGGGGATTTGTGGGAGATTCTCTAGCAAGCTGATTAACATTTGATAGTCTTGGCTGCCAAGCACTTTTGTACGGGATAGCAGTTCTTTTACCTAAAGGTCATGGCGTTTTTCACGTTTGTATCGACGGAAAATATCCCAACCAATAAAAGTTTATTCTGCTATCATTCGCATTAATATTAAATCTAGAAGGATATACTGCCCTTGAGTCAAACTGGTACACGTTTTACCGAGTATTTGGGTTAGGGAACTGATGAATGTTTGGTCTGTGGGGGGGGGGAGGATTTGCATATTCCAATCCCTGTTGTTAGGGGTTCCAGAATAATGGTAAGTGTGGGGGTAACTCCTAAAGCTTCTTTAGCTATTGGAATTTAAATTTGTTCTCCAGAAAAACCGGTGTTTAAAATTGGGGTTTACAATTGTGTGGTTATATCTGGTACAATATTCTCTGGCATTATGTACTTTTCAATTACGTACATAGCATGTAATCGAGGGGTTATCTGCATATTCTGTCGTGTTTTTAGGCACGAAACGTACAGTTCTTTGTCTGGTAGGGGCTGAAGATCTATTTCGATTCGGTTTTGGGGAGTTATCTCTTGAAAAAAATGCGGGTGAAATTTCTTGTGATCGTCCCGGCATTGATGCTCCTACATTATTTATTCTTGACTTATTGTGGTTGGCCACAATCATGTTAATTTCAACCATTCCTTCTACTTCTTGAACTGCTAACTCTAATGTTGGAATAATCTTAGATATTACTATTCGATGTAGTTTGGGGCTCTGTCCTTGTAAAAAAGCATTTAGCACAATATTATTTTATAAGCTACCGGATTCTTTTCTATATTTTGCCTCTATTGATATCATTACATTATGTAGGTATTCCCTAACATTTTGGGTTTCGTTAAAATATACTGTTCCGTGCTTTAATTTGTGTATTGAACTGGTCTCAACAAACCTTTCTCGGAACACTTTAAGCAATTTCTCTATGGAGTTTATTGGGAGGCTATTATCTCCCCCTATGGTGTTCTCTATTTGTTTTAAAAATGTTAATGTTTAACCTTTTAGTCTCATTAACAGCATGTCCACCAATGATTTTAAGTTTATTTGGGTTACTTCTACAAATTGGATGAAATGTAAACCAAATTAACCTATGTCTTATTCTACATTTATGACGGGAGATATTTTGACATTTCTAATGTTTTAACATTAAATATTTGTTATAACAATTCTTAGTTTGGAACTAACGAGATATTGGTAATTATTTGAAAAACACTACAAATTCAGCACCTAAGGTTTTTTTGACAGTACTTCAATTTGACACCTTTAAGTTTCACTTGGCTTATGGGGAAATCATAATTCTTATCTCTTTCTTAGGGATGTTCTTTTTTTGTTATTATCTTAAGGGAACTTAGGTCTAACAAAATATTACATTTTCTCTATGCGTAGTATTTCTCAATAATTTATATGTATATATCACTTTTTTTTCCAAGGGAAAATTTTGTCCTTGTGTTTTACTCCATTAAACAGAGCCACGCCAATTGTAATGGGGATGGGAGAGTTTGATAGCCAATTCAAATGAGGGGATTTTATTTTGCGTTTTCAAATGGGAAATTTTATGGTTTTCGAATGGAGGTTTTATACTTCTTTGTAGTGGGGTTATATAAATTTTATACCATAGTTTGAGGGGGAACTCCGTGTGGCGGAGGATTAAAACAGCGGGTCAATCGGGGAGCGTATGTTAGTGGCAATACTGAGTCGAAATCAGATTACTAGGATTCAGGTTCCCTAGAGAGAGGTTGGAGACACAAGGACTAATTATCTTGAAAAAATACTAACATGAAGAATCAAAAATAAGAAAGTAATGTATTTATTTTTACTCACATTTGCGATACAAAAACTGGCTGAGGAATATCGGATAATTTGAGTTTCAATTCACTGTCATAGGCACTTTGATAAAATTATACACTGATATATATATTCCAACGCGGGTCTTATTTAAAATACAAGTTGAAAAATTGGGTTGAACATGGTAAACGACTCACATAACATTGTCAAAATTGGCAATGGGCTGATAATAGATTCACTTTAAACTTACATATGTTTGGTCAAGAACTCTTAGAAAACTCCTCTAGACTGGCGTGAAATTGCCAAGTCCTGACTAACTATACTTTCCAATTTCGCCAGAGGTTACATTAAGGCGTTGCTAAAAAGTATGTTACATTGGACCCATTGGTCCAATGATGTGTACTATACTCCTATTGGACAGGGAATAAACCAGTTGGCTACTCCAACTTTCACACGATTTATAGCTATAAGATTTTCACTTCGGAATTTTTCTTCATAAACAAAGCATTACTTTTGTAAATTTATTGCTAAAGACTTGTCACTTAGTTTCCAGATGTCTTATAATTTATCACGGTGAAACTTGTTGTGGGGCAATACAACTTAGTTACATTGGAATACCTAACTTAAACTTAGTTTCGGACAATGTAACTAGATTACACGAAAATACTTTTATCTCTCGTGGCTATTTTTTATGTATCTCTTGACAGTTTGGAGATTAAAGCTCTTAAAATTAAACTATATTGTTGGTCACCTGTCGCGTAACACTTGGTCACACTGATATTTGTTGCATATTTTTGTGACACTTTTTCCTTCTGCTTTAAGATGGATTTTTTTATTGCTACTACATTTGCTGTGGGAAAGATTATACAAGTTTATTCGATCAAGATACATTTGGTTGCTACTTTTTAAATTGTATGACCAAGCCTTATTTGATGTCTGTGGGTTACCTGATTTTGGCTTCATAGTTTAAGCAGTTCTATTTTAAATTGGCAACTTTAACATAGAAGGTTTGTGGTTTTTAATTTCTATCCAGTTACACAACAACAACAAAAAATAATACATTATATCCACATTGATCATTACTATAGAAATTTCAAGCCTTCTAATCATTTTGGACTATTAAAAAGGGCACTAGGCCTTTCGATTTCCAATCGAATGAGCACTTTTGGAAACGACAACGATGTCTATAAACACCTTATATGCCCCCAGGGCATAAATTACAACCCTTACCCTAAGTTCATTCTCAAAGACCTAATTTCCAGAACTTTCTACTACGTTGAACAAAATGACTATTTGAAACTTTTGATTGGATGTGTTTGGAGGAATGGTGGGCGTGAGAGGGAGGTTAGTTACGCTCCAATCACTTTCGACTATTACAAAGGGCACTAGCCCTCTCAATTTCGAATTGAATGAGCCCCTTTTGAAGTTTTACGACAGCTCTATCTATAAAATTTTATATACCCCCAGGGTATAAACTACAACCTTTGCCCTTGGGGCTCTCAGGGGTTTGTCATCCTTAAATACATAATTTCCTGAACTTTCAACTATGTTGAACAAAACAACTATCTCTAAACTTTGATTGAATGTTTTTGGGGAAATATTGGGCGTAAGAGGGGGGTTAATTACTTTCCACTCACTTTCGACTATTAAAAAGGGCAATTTCAAATTACAATCAAATGAGCCCTTTTTGAAATTTCTATAACAACTTTCGATATAAACTTTAATGCCTCCAGGGCATAACTTACAACCCTTGCACTGAGGGTTCTGAGTGGGTTATCATCCTAAAAAACCTAATTTCCAGAACTTTTAACTACGTTGAACAACATGGATATCTCAAAATTTTGATTGGATGTGTTTGGGAAAATGGTGGGCGTGAGAGGGGTGTTAGTCGCTATCCAATCACTTTCAACTATTAAAAAGGCACTATCCCTTTCAATTCAAATTGAATGAGCCCTTTTGAAGTTTCTACGACAACGCTTTCAATAAAAACTTTATATGCCCCCAAAGCATAACTTACGACCCTTGCCGAGGCAAAAGTTATAGATCCAATAAAAAAATATAATTTTACAAAGGCAACACTTCTAATTAAAGGTCTATTTTGACGTCATGACATCAATAAAAGGCTCAAATTGTGTGCTTTTAGAAGACAAGCGACAGTAAGAATCTATATATAGAAGTCTGCCGCGTGCCGAATGCCGGGCCCGGCTGGCGGGATATATATATAATGTATGAAATTACTTGGTATGAAAAAAATTAAAACTATATATATATATATATATATATATATATATATATATATATATATATATATATATATATATATATATATATATATATATATAATATATATATATATATATATATATATATATATATATATATATATATATATATATATAGATATATAGATATATATACAGTTTTTATTTTTTTCATACCAAGTAATTTCATACATTATATATATATCCCGCCAGCCGGGCCCGGCATTCGGCACGCGGCAGACTTCTATATATAGATTCTTACTGTCGCTTGTCTTCTAAAAGCACACAATTTTAGCCGTTTCTTGATGTCATGACGTCAAAATAGACCTTTAATTAGAAGTGTTGCCTTTGTAAAATTATATTTTTTTATTGGATCTATAACTTTTGCCTCGGCAAGGGTCGTAAGTTATGCTTTGGGGGCATATAAAGTTTTTATTGAAAGCGTTGTCGTAGAAACTTCAAAAGGGCTCATTCAATTTGAATTGAAAGGGATAGTGCCTTTTTAATAGTTGAAAGTGATTGGATAGCGACTAACGCCCTTCTCACGCCCACCAGTTTCCCAAACACATCCAATCAAAATTTTGAGATACCCATGTTGTTCAACGTAGTTTAAAGATCTAAAAATTATGTCTTTTAGGATGATAACCCACTCAGAGCCCTCAGTGCAAGGGTTGTAAGTTATGCCATGGAGGCATTAAAGTTTATATCGAAAGTTGTTATAGAAATTTCAAAAAGGGCTCATTTGATTGTAATTTGAAATTGCCCTTTTTAATAGTCGAAAGTGAGTGGAAAGTAATTAACCCCCCTCTTACGCCCACCATTTCCCCAAAAACATTCACTCAAAGTTTAGAGATAGCTGTTTTGTTCAACATAGTTGAAAGTTTTAGGGCAACTAGCCCCTCTCACGCCCACCATTCCTCCAAACACATCCAATCAAAAGTTTCAGATAGTCATTTTGTTCAACGTAGTAGAAAGTTCTGGAAATTAGGTCTTTGAGAATGGACTTAGGGTAAGGGTTGTAATTTATGCCCTGGGGGCATATGAGGTGTTTATATAAATCGTTGTCGTTTCCAAAAGTGCTCATTCGATTGGAAATCGAAAGGCCTAGTGCCCTTTTTAATAGTACAAAATGATTAGAAGGCTTGAAATTTCTATAGTAATGATCAATGTGGATATAATGTATTATTTTTTGTTGTTGTTGTGTAACGGGATCAAAATTAAAAACCTCAAACCTTCCAAATTAAAGTTACCCATGTAAAATAGAACCACTTAAAATATGAACCTAAAATAAGGTAATAAGGCTTGGCCGTGCAATTTAAAAAGTAGCAAACAAATGTATTTTGATCGAATAAACTTTGTATAATCTTTCCCACAGCAAATGTAGTAGCAATAAATAAATCCGTCTTGAAGCAGAAGGAAAACGTGTCACTAAAATATGCAATAAATATCAGTGTGACCAAATGTTACGCGACAGGTGACCAACAATATAGTTTAATTTTAAGAGCTTGAATCTCCAAACTGTCAAGAGAAGGTAAAATTTACTGGACAAAAAATAGCCACGAGAGATATAAAGTATTGTTCTGAAACTAAGTTTAGAGTTAGGTATTCCAATTTGACTAAGTTGTATTGTCCCACAACAAGTTTCACCGTGATAAATTATAAGACATCTGGAAACTAAGTGACAAGTCGTTAGCAATAAATTTACAAAAGTAATGCTTTGTTTGTCAAGAAAAATTCCGAAGTGAAAATCTTATAGCTATAAATCAGATGTAGGTGGGCATTTAGGGATAACTAAAACCTTCCACAAGTTAAAACAATATTTTTATGTACCGTCGGCGTTAACAAAACTTAAAGATTTTGTACGTACATGCGAAGCGTGTAACTTAAGAAAATATCCCCAAGCTTATCCTAACCCCCCAATTGGAAGAGTCCCGGTAGCGAGGTTCCCTTTCGATATTGTTTTATTTGATTTATATGGAACCAGTGGAGGCTTACCTGTTTCCAACAGGGGCCATACTTGCATTCTTTCAGTTCTAGATCACTTACGGATTCACTTTTGCTATATCATTGAAAAATAAAGGCACATACGCTACGAGTAAAGCGTTAGCAAAAGTATTTTTAAAATTTGGCATTCCTAACAAGGTTATAAGCGATAATGGAAGTAATTTTGTTTCAAAGGTAACAAAAGATTTAATGAGTTTTCTTAACGTAGAGAAATTGGTGACATCTCCTTATCATCCACAAGCTAATGGGAAAATCAAAAACAGGCATAAAATATTTTCCAATGTCTTAATCATTTCCACAAAAGACAACAGAAATGACTGGGATTAGTTCCTACCTTATTTGACCAATGAAATCAATACTGCCTATTCAGAAACAACTAAAGAAAGTCCTTTTTATGTTATTTGGTCGCGATTTCAGGGTACCGTATGATGAAATTGTTTAGTTCCGACAATATTATAATAACACGGAGGATTACAAACAAGAGTTTTTAAGTAGGATGAGGAAAACCTATAACATAGTTAGACAAGAGTTAGAAAAATGTAAAATAAACCAAGAGTTAAGAAACCAACCCAAAGTCAAAGGGAACATAAATTTTAAGATAGGAGATTTTGTCTACCTAAAAAATGAGGCAAAGGTGTAAGGCAAAAAACTTTCCAAAAAATATTCTGGACCTTACAGAATAATAAAAAAATACGACAATAATTTTAATTTTTAAATGATAAACCCCGATAACGGAAGAACATATAAGGCACATGTTAGCCATATACGAATCCCCCAAGTCAAGGTTAGCCGAATTAAAACCTTTTAATTTCAAACAAGATTATTTCGAAAATGACAGTGACGAGGAAAAATTCGAAGAATTCTTAGCAATTAAAAATCTAGTTGTCCCCAAAAGAAAATCTTTAATACCAGTTGCAATAAAAACGCCAAAAGGTCCAAAAAGTTCATCTTCAGAAAGCTCAGAAGAGTTAGACTATACGCTATCCCCAAAAACCCAATTGTTTTCCGATAGAATTTTGACACCTTGTCCCCCCAAAAGGTTTCCAGATGATATAGTATCACCAACAACCCCGATAGATAGACCCTTATCGTTACAGGACGAATTAAATAGATCTATGGAAACCGCTGGTGTAAAAATAAAGAAAACTCTACCCAAGGACACAAAAAAGAAAAATTTAAGAGAAGCTATGGATATAATCAATTATCCTATAAAAACAAGGCAAAGTACCTTGCCTTGGACCCAGGAATCCCCTGAAGATGAAAATCTAGGACAATATCATGACATAACGGTATCCAAAGTTAGGCTCAAGGAATCGTCCTCCTGGAGACACACTATGATACAGAAAATACCCCACCCCCCGAAGATATGGCATTCAAACAGTTGAGACACCCCGCACAAACATTTAACCTCCCCCCCCCCCCAAAGTGCTCCAGGATTCTTTAACTCTCCTGAAACAAGAATTCAGCATGAGGAAATGGAAAATAAACCTTCTACCTCCAGAGGGGACGAAATATATGAAGCAAGGGCAGTTGATACTCCAAAATCGCAAAGGAACACCCCGAAAAGCCCTAATGATGAATATTCAGAGACCAGTTCGACTGAATCAGACGAGGAATCAGTTCCATACGAACCCCAAGACACACAAAAACGGAAACCAACTTCGGCTGCGGCCCATGCAAAAGAGGCTAAATTAAAAGGTCAAAAATTCCTATTGAAGCAATACAAGAAGTTTGACCTAATCTCTATGAGAAAGTCTAAAAAGAATAAAACGCAAGAAAGCGAAGAGGAAGTTACCACAAAATCAGGTAGAGTGGTTAAGAAACCAGATAAGTGGAAATTCGTCTAGAGGCCAAGTACTTAAAAACTCATAAAATAATGTTGATTTGAAATTGAGTAGGATAAATAAGCATCCTTAAATCCTTAAAAGAAATGTGATTGGACACGACCCTTCAATGAAAGCTATCTGTAAAAGGTTGTAGGAAATTAATAGTTAACTTTTGTAGATAAGCTGAATTCCGGTTTGATAGAAAACCCTGAAGGTCGAAGCAGAACAAGAATTGTTCAACCCTTCCCCCAAAAAACCTGGTGCCATCCCGCTGCTGACGGAACGAATATGGACCAATTACTTCAGAGGCTATCGAAACTACTAGATGCTTCGGCAAAATTGATTACATAAAGATTTAAAAACGAAAACATGATAGAAGTCACACTGAAATCTCTTAGTGAAGTTAAGACCTCCAAGCAAAAAAAAAAAAAATAAATGAGATCCTTCTGACTAAACAAATAAATAAACTAATCGAGACTGAGTTTGTGGAAGTTAAGGAATAGGCTGCAAAAATCCAGATTGAAATGGAATCAATAAGCGACGCAACGCTTGTCAAGGGATACAATTACTTCGATAAGCTCCTAAAACTACAAGGCTTATATAATAAAATGCAAGAAATCGGTAAAAAGTAGAAGACTACTGCAACAGCAGCGGTATAAGAAGCACTGGTACCTGAACAAGTCAAGCTCCTAAACTTACAGCATGAATACGACCACTTAAAAGCACAGAAAGAAACAATTAAACTATGACAGGAAAGCTTAGAAAAACAACTGAAAGAAAGCAGGGCAGAAATCAGCAAAGTAATGCAAAAGCAGAGGGATTTTTTTTCAAACTTAGAGAAAAGGGTGGAAACCTTATTTACAATTGAAGTAGATATACCCCTCAGCCCACAACTGGAAAATATTCTTGCTAACACATATAACAAAAGACCACCACAACCCCCATATTTTACGATCCCCAATCAGGCTCAGTATCCCCTTATAAACCTCCAAACGGAATCTACTCAACAAAACCCTCCAACTTATCATAGCGTGACTGCACTGCTGGGGCCCAATACCCCCCTACCGAAGTAAATGATATAACAGGCCAAGGCTCCTCAAAGATTTCTCCACCACAAGGAACGCCCAAACTGCAACCGTTACCCTCCGATACAGAAAACTAAGAAAATATTGATGATGGCCGCTATTTAAATTTAAAAAAAGGTAAAATTCTAATTTCTCGCTTAAATATCTAAACACAAAAATGAATTTTTTTTACAAGTATAGTATAACAAATTGTGCAATCAAGGGGTATAATGGTAATCAAATACCTCGTGCAAGATCACGTTAAACTAGAGGACTCATATTTGCATGGTGTTGGCAGTAATGTGGGTCCACTAATAACAATAATGTGGCAGTAATGTGGGTCCACTAATGTCCACTAATAACAATAATAAGAATGCCGATTTCAGTGAATAAAAAAAATAAGGCAATTATAACTCTTTTTAGTGTCAGATTACTGATCGCTTCGCTTTTCATCGAATTGACTAATTTAACCGTTTCTCTAAGATCAGAAGACGGAAAATGACACCCAAGCATTTGTCTTCATGGTTTTGTCATCGTAATTTTTGTCCTCTGGATTGAATAGAAATAAAAAGCCTTGCCTTGATAAAGTCAACAATCATTTAATCTAACTCACCTATTACCACCTTTTTTCAAATTCAATTACGTTACGGATGTTAAGTTGAATTTTTTTTTAACTCTGTAATTAGCTTACGTTGCAGAACCTAAGTAGGCTACACTACGGAGCTTATGGAAGTAGGGACCTTAAGTGGGCAAGCAAGAAAGACCAACTTATCTAGTGTGAAACCGGCAGTTTTTACAAAGCGAAGAAAGAAAGAAGCGAAGAAAACATTTCGCTTTTCATTGTAATTTTGTGGTACAATCAAAAGCTAGCTCACATACCTCAAGTAAATTTTGACGCTTACCTCGCATAAAAACCTTTTCGATAGCTAACCCTCGGACTCTAGCAATCAATTGTATGTAGCCCGTGTCAAAATAGTCAATCCAAAAAAATACATAAAATAGTATACTATTGTTTCGAATCCTAAATGAAATAAATGAAAAATCGCTAAAGAATTGACGCAAAAAAAATACAAAAAAATCAATACCCCGGACATAAAATAAGTCAAAATTGTAGCATTTAAAATACTAAATTTGGTCCGTAAATTTCGATCTAAAGAAATGCAATATAAACCTTTAACAGAAGATAAGACTGTAGATATAAACAAAACCTCAAAGGCAATAGAACTCTTAAACTATAATCGAATAAGTCAAGGAATGGATAACCCTAAGGCAGTATAACTTTTAAACTATAAAAATAAGCCCCAGAAATGCGCAAAACATAGGAACACCTGAAAAGAAAAGTTATTACTGTCAATCGAAACCAAAAAGTTATTAGCATAAAGAAAATATAATAGATAAATATAAATATAAACAAGGATATTCAAATTCCAAGGCGTATATTAAGAAATAATAATAAACGTATTAACTTAAACGATTCGCAAGCTCCTTGCCGACAATGGTCAAACTACGGCAATAGCTGAACCAAATTCCTCAAGAGTAAGGAGGAACCCTTTTTTTCGATTGACGGAAATTTATAAAAACTAAATTTGCGCTAGTCTTCTCACGATCGTAGAATAACATCGTAGGATCACTCTAACCCTAGAGTAATCATGATAAAATAAAGCGTAAGCAGGCAATAAAGCGTAATCCAAATTCTGTATATTTTCGCAAAAGATACGGGTTCCGCAAGGTATATTGTTAAGGTGGGTAGGTCAAAATTGGACAAATATAAACCTGCCATTACGCAGACTAACAACCGAGATCAATTACAGAATAACGAGTTAAAATACAAATAAACAGTTATCCCAAATATTACCGCAATTCGTGAACGTTAAGTGAAAACCACAATATTTAATAATTTGAACTAACCTTATGAGCTGATCAGGGCACCCCATTCTTGCCAAACCCTGTTCCCTCTAAGAAAGAGCGTAACATAATCAACTGAATGTTATCCATTAAAATTCAGTTTTACAAAATATATGCTACTTAAGAGTCCAAAACACGATGTATTCATTAAGGCACACATAAGTTTGAACTAAGGCTAAGAAAAATGAAACAAACATTTATACGAAAATATGAGTTACCCAAAAGTAGTTTCTAATGCAATTGAACAATGAGGGAAGCCGTAAATTACCGAGATTTGATGAATACATGAATAGGCGACCATCTTTTGATGTCCTATAACCAACACCTAAAATCGAAAATTCTTTCTTGTTCAAAAACACGTTTGAATATACCCTGAATTGGAAGGTATCACGATAAATCTAAATATCGCAAGAACTTTCTCTTCAAGACAAACCCTTATAAAATACTAAGCAAGGAAAAAATATATACAATATTAAGGGTAAATAATAGTTTGTACTTTAGGGACTGAATCGGTTCAAAAATCAGAACGAGTCTGCCCCAAGACCATTTCAACGCTCCGATAACGTCAAACTTGCAAAACATCACGATAAAACTAAAAAAGTAACAAAGAATATAGGCGAATATTGTACTTAGATCTAAGAATCCACCCGCCCCTAGTCGCGTGGCACCTTTTCTGCCACGAAACCAGAGCAAATCAAAAAAATCGGACGGACTCCTTTCAGAAATGTAATGAGTCGAGACATAGTACTAACTGAATGATTTACAAATAAAAGGGAAGAGAATAGTAAAATTGGAAAATATGACAATTATAAGTCTTGTGTAAACAAGACTAGCCCACGCTATACAAAATAAGAACTCTAGTCAAGCAGGCTAATTTTATTATTAAAATATTATAGGGTAAATAAATTTTTATGTCTTACGCCATGCGTCCATGCAAAGGAGGTACCTATATCCATGCAAAATTTTAGGTAATATCGTACCTCTGCCAAGTGGCAATTTTTCTGCCACGGAAGCAGAATGAGCAGACACATTAAATATTGATTATATAAGGAGATCAACTTCTATTGTGAGGAAATTTAATTATACTGGTAGTATACGTGACAATTACAGATCCTTAAAAGATTGTTAGGTGTGAGCAGCCACCAATTATTCTTATTGGGCATGAAAAAAAGGGATTGAATGCCCACATTTATTTCTGAATAAAAAAAAAATTGAGCCTTTTCAAATGCATTGTCGATTCCTGCATTAATGGAATCCAGCTCTTTCAGAAATGTACCGTTTTTTTCTGTTGGTTTTGCGTTTGCATTTACTCAATATTTGTGCAGGCACAAGAATCAACAGAGAATAAGGCTCAATATTAATTTCGACTATAATTGTGATCGGCCCAAGCCCAAAACTACCATTTACCATACTTAAAGTTGATAAATATGACAAAACCGCACTTAATCGATAATTTTTTTAACATGAGTACCATATAATATTGTCGGGGATAGAGAACTTTTCCGTCACAAAATCCAAGATGGTTAAATGAACGGTCAAATGAACAAAAATATTAATTATGCCTCACAAAAAAAGTACTGCAATTCTCTTTTTGACGACTTACGCTCGAGAACAAACTCAAAACTAAGTAAAAAGACACTTTTAGCTAAAAGTAAGTAGGGGTACCCCTCCCATTCCAGGAGGTAATAATAAAAAAAAATTGTTTTCTCTCAATAAGTAGTGAAAGCTCAATATACACGGCGAAACTCTTTTAAAAGAACAAAATAACCAAATAATCAGCAAAAACCCCCATGAAATACATGGAAATCGATGCAGGATAACTTATTCAAAATATCGTATATGGCGCTCGAGAACAAACTCAAAACTAAGTAAAAAGACACTTTTAGCTAAAAGTAAGTAGGGATACCCCTCCCATTCCAGGAGGTAATAATAAAAAAAAATTGTTTTCTCTCAATAAGTAGTGAAAGCTCAATATACACGGCGAAACTCTTTTAAAAGAACAAAAAAACCAACTAACCAGCAAAAACCCCCATGAAATACATGGAAATCGATGCAGGATAACTTATTCAAAATATCCATTGCAAATAAATCGTTTTCATGAAAATGGACTGACCCCCAGTCATGGGAAGTTGTGGCCAAGGGTTGGCGTGGTGTCTGTTGTCCCACTAGATTAACACTTGGTCCTCATCTTCTTTTGAGAAACAACAATACAAATACGAGACGTGATTACATAATAAGGAATCGCTTAGCAAGGGATTATAACCGCAGTTCGACAAGATTTTCTTTTAAACAAATAGACCCTCAGTCATTGGAAGCCATGGCAGATTGGAATGGTGAATGCTGCCATTATTCCATTCCCATTCCCATTGGGCCCTAGCTCTCTTATGAGAAACAACTATGCAACTAGGATATGTGATCGCTGAATAATCAAGAGTTATAAACTCCAGTTATATGAACGAACCCGAAGTCATGGGGAGCCTTTGGGCAACTGTCGTGACCTGTGGTGCGTTTTATCCCATCGGTCATCACGGTCTGCCCAGGGAACTCTCATGAGAAAATCAACTCATCTCTCTATGAAAAATGACCCACTAGAATTACCCTACATTACCCCTACCATTAGAAAAATCACTTTAACAAAAGTATATATATATATATATATATATATATATATATATATATATATATATATATATATATATATATATATATATATATATATATATATATATATATATATATATATATATATATATATATATATATATATATATATATATATATATATATATATATATATATATATATATATATATATATATATATATATATATATATATATATATATATATATATATATATATATATATATATATATTTGGGTCTTTACATCCTGACTTAGTTTTATAACATATTAATACACTACTAGCCTATTTATATGATGCACTTTTCAAATAATAACTGATCAACCTAGACATAGCACTTCAGATAATATTGGTGAGCTCTTCTATTATTTATTCTGACGGGATTATTTATATACAAAATTTCTTCCACGGATATCGGTTTTTAGTTTAAGTATGGGTGCATTCCCATGATGATACATTGGAACTGAGAAATTTGAGTTCGTATATTACGTTATTTTGACCACTTTCAGGCGTATTCAAATACACTAAATATACTAATAATTGGTTTGGGAGGTGCATATCTTCCAATGTGGCAATTATATCACTCCTTCGCATATTTTGTTGAATGACTTTTCGGCACCATTCGGATAATGATAACGGGTCATTTATTTTTCTTACCACAAAAAAACTTACGTTTACATGTAGTTTACAACAACATAATTGCTCGCGCACAATTACATCAAAGCCGGGGAATATTTTGATTCCGAAATTTTCGTCTTTCTAAAAAGAAATTCAGGGTTATTTTCTTTACGTCTTTATAATGCCTCGGGGTGACTTGAAAAATAGCGGATCCCGTTGAAGGGTTTATTGGGTTTAGGTATGTGTTATTTACACAATTGAGGTATAAGACCCTAAGGAAGCTTTTCCGTTTAGCATATGCCCTTGCTCTATTAGAATGGAGAAAAATTAAATGGGCCAAATTGTAGTGACGTTATTATTATCCTGATCATACCAAATGTTGTTTGCGATGTACTCGGATAATAAGGCATACTTGGTCATTGGGATTCTCTGTATTAAAATTTGGAAAGCTAGGTTGGCGCTTAGCCTAGTGTATTCGATTTTTCTTGTCATTGAACGTGCACTAAAATTATAATGATTTAAGGTTGCTATTAATCTTAAGATTATTCTGTCTTCCAAGACTTTCCTTGGAGATTTTAAAAGGAAATATAGTGTGGGGCAGTCAAGATTTTCCACTGTTTTGATAAGAACCCATTCTTTTAAGGAACCATTAATGTTATTTATGCTATGGCTTTTCTTGAGTTTCTATGACGTTGTATTTGCCAGGCTATAATAGTTTAATTGTGGCTGGCTCGGGAATCTCCTCATGTTTGCTTTTTTTTGGAATTACTATTTTTGATTTTTAGTTAATGTTAGCAACGTACCATATAGTCGCTTGTTTCGACGTTTCACTTAAACATTGGTTGACGGCTACTCGCTTTCCGGTATCTGGAAATATTTCATTATATAATATTTAGCATTTAATAGGAACCGTTATTGGTTAAGTTATTTGAGGTGAAAGGGAAAGGTTTGTAAAAAAAATTTTTTTAATCCATCATTTTTGTTCTTGTTTCTTTTATGGACGTTTCTTTTGTGTTGGTACACCATATTATGTATTATGAATTAAATCTTTAGACTTGGGATTTTTCATCATCTGGGATGATCGCTTAAAGCTATATACTCTTAGTTTAAAAACAATTATGTTGAGTTACAGTATTTTGCGGAATAAAAGTATTTACGCAATAGCTGTATACCCTTTATTTAATAAGGTTTGCGTTAGGTTACCGAGGTTAAGGGATAGTAATTGATTACATTATAGTAATATATTCTCAATTTAAAAATGATTATGTTAAGTTATAGTAGTTTAGCGTAAAGTAATGATTACGTAATAGCTAGGCACTTTCAATTTAATGATGTTCATAATAAGCTATAGGTGTTTACTTGGCCTTTTTAATTTTATGGTATTTAATTTTTACTAGTATTCTTGAGTTCCTTTTCCTGTACAAGTTATTCTTCGTAAGGAAATCCTTTGGGCACGGCGCTGACCACAAAATAATCAGACTGTGTTCCCGCGCCCTGCCAATGCATTCCCCACGACTCGGACTTTTTGTCTATTTTCGTTCCGGATTCCTTCCGTGTGGTTACTTTTGTTAAAGTGATTTTTCTAATGGTAGGGGTAATGTACGGTAATTCTAGCGGGTAATTTTTCATAGAGAGAGGAGTTGATTTTCTCATGAGAGTTCCCTGGGCAGACCGTGATGACCGATGGGATAAAACGCACCACAGGTCACGACAGTTGCCCAAAGGCTCCCCACGACTTCGGATTCGTTCATATAACTGGAGTTTATAACTCTTGATTATTCAGCGATCACATATCCTAGTTGCATAGTTGTTTCTCATAAGAGAGCTAGGGCCCAATGGGAATAGGAATGGAATAATGGCAGCATTCACGATTCCCATCTGCCATGGCTTCCCATGACTGAGGGTCTATCTGTTTAAAAGAAAATCTTGTCGAACTACGGTTATAATCCCTTGCTAAGCGATTCCTTGTTATGTAATCAGGTCTCGTATTTGTATAGTTGTTTCTCAAAGGAAGATGAGGACCAAGTTTTAATGTAGTGGGACAACAGACACCACGCCAGCCCTTGGCCACAACTTCCCATGACTGGGGGTCAGTCCATTTTTATGAAAACGATTTATTTGCAATGGATATTTTGAATAAGTTATCCTGCATCGATTTCCATGTATTTCATGGGGGTTTTTGCTGATTAGTTGGTTATTTTGTTCTTTTAAAAGAGTTTCGCCGTGTATATTGAGCTTTCGCTACTTATTGAGAGCCAAAAAAAAATTTTTATTATTACCTCGAGGAATGGGAGGGTTACCCCTACTTTCTTTTAGCTAAAAGTGTCTTTTTACTTAGTTTTTAGTTGGTTCTCGAACGTAAGTCGTCAAAAAGAGAATTGCAGTACTTTTTTCCTGAGGCATAATTAATATTTTTGTTCATTTGACCGTTCATTTAACCATCTTGGATTTTGTGACGGAAAAGTTCTCTATCCCCGACAATATTATATGGTACTCATGTTAAAAAAATTATCGATTAAGTGCGGTTTTGTCATATTTATCAACTTTAAGTATGGTAAATGTTAGTGTTGGGCTTGGGCCGATCACAGTTATAGTCGAAATTAGTATTGAGCCTTATTCTCTGTTGATTCTTGCGCCTGCACTAGTATTGAGTAAATGCAAACGCAAAACCAACAGAAAAAAACGGTACATTTCTGAAAGAGCTGGATTCAATTAATGCAGGAATCGACAATGAATTTGAAAAGGCTAAAAAAATTTTTTTTTTATTCAGAAATAAATTTGGGCATTCAATCCCTTTTTCCATGCCCAATAAGAATAATTGGTGGCTCCTCACACCTAACAATCTTTTAAGGATCTGTAATTGTCACGTATCCTACCAACATAATTAAATTTCCTCACAATAGAAGTTGATCCCCTTATATAATCAATATTTAATGTGTGTACTCATTCTGCTTCCGTGGCAGAGAAAGTGCCACGTGGCAGAGGAAAGATATTATCTAAACTTTCGCTTGGTTATAGGTACCTCCTTTCCAAGGACGCATGGCGTAAGACATAAAAATTTATTCACCCTATATTATTTTAATCATAAAATTAGCCTGCGTGACTAGAGTTCTTATTTTGTTTAGCGTGGGCTAGTCTTGTTTACACAAGACTTAGAATTGTCATATTTTCTTTTGGGTAAGTTAATGCGTTTATTATTATTTCTTAATATACGCCTTGGAATTTTAATATCCTTGTTTATATTTATATTTATCTATTATATTTTCTTTATGCTAATAACTTTTTGGTTTCGATTGACAGTAATAACTTTTCTTTTCAGGTTTTCCTATGTTTTGCGCATTTCTGGGGTTATTTTTATAGTTTAAGAGTTATACTGCCTTAGGGTTATCCATTTTTTTGACTTATTCTATTATAGTTTAAGAGTTATACTGCCTTTGAGGTTTTGTTTATATCTATAGTCTTATCTTCTGTTAAAGGTTTATATCGCATTTCTTTAGATCGAAATTTACGGACCAAATTTAGTATTTTAAATGCTACAATTTTGACTTATTTTATGTCCGGGTTATTGATTTTTTGTTGTTGTTTTTTTTGCGTCAATTCTTTGGCAATTTTTCATTTATTTCATTTAGGTTTCAAAACAGAATAGTATACTATTTTATGTATTCTTTTGGATTGACTATTTTGGCACGGGCTACATACAATTTATTTCTAGAATCCGAGGGCTAGTTATTGAAAAGGTTTTTATGCGAGGTAAGCGTCACAATTTACTTGAGGTATGTGAGCTAGCTTTTGATTGTACCACAAAATTACAATGAAAAGCGAAATCTTTTCTTCGCTTCTTTCTTTCTTTGCTTTGTGAAAACTGCCGGTTTTACACTGGATAAGTTGGTCTTTCTTGCTTGCCCACTTAAGGTCCCTACTTCCATAAGCTCCGTAGTGTAGCCTACTAATGTTCTGCAACGTAAGCTAATTACAGAGTTAAAAAAATTTTCAACTTAACATCCGATACGTAATTGACTTTGAAGAAAGGTGGTAATAGATGAGTTAGATTAAATGATTATTGACTTTATCAAGGCAAGGCTTATTATTTCTATTCAATCCAGAGGACAAAAATTACGATGACAAAACCATGAAGACAAATGCTTGGGTGTCATTTTCCTTCTTCTGATCTTAGAGAAACGGTTACATTAGTCAATTCGATGAAAAGAGAAGCGATCAGTAATATGACACTAAAAAGATCTATAATTGCCTTATTTTTTTTATTCACTGAAATCGACATTCTTATTATTGTTATTAGTGGACATTTTAACATAGAAAGTTGATCGTTCGTATTATCTTTGATTTTAGGTGAATAGATTACTTATTAATAAGGATATTAAAATAGTTCAGAATATAAAATAGTACGCAGGTCAATTAATCTAATTGGTAATATTGCAAAAAAATAAAAAGGGAAAGTATTTTTTTTTTAGGAAAAAATCGAGTAGGTGATCCGACTAATTTGCCATAAATTTTTTTGGTGGTTTTTCGAACGCAATTGAAAGTTACGGGCGTAAAGTTATTACCTCAGATTAACATTTTACATGGGGCCAATCAAACTATGTACACAATTAATAACATTTGAAGTTAAAGGTGTGATTTTTTTTTGGAAAAGCAAAAATTTTATTTGTTCATTTAGATTATTGGGGGGGGGGGGGATTAAGGCAATCCGTAGGGGCTTTTCGTTCAGCTAAATTTTTCTTTTTTGAAAGAATACTTTTGGTTGCTATTTGCACCAAAGCCTTTTTCTCTTTCGAGTTTTACTGTGAGAATATCAAACCTCGAAATACTAAAAGAGTTTCTTTAGATCCACATTTTGAATATCTCGACTACGATCAAAAACATGTACTGAGTTCAATTATATCTCAATGCATTGAGAGTCCTAGTTAACCACATATCTACCTACTCCAGGGGCCACCTGGGATAGACAAAACTAGACAAGCTGCTCCAATTATACTATAGCTTCTACGGTTGAATCTAAAATGCAGTATTTTATTCTACTCATCTTCAAATGTTTGTATAGACGAGAATATTTACAGGACCAGAAAGGAAATGAAAAGTCTTAAAAGGATTTAACATTATTTGCTATGGCGTTAGCAATAATTTAAGGTTTCTAGTTTAACGTTCCATATTACTGCCAACACTATACAAATATGAGTCCTCTAGTTTAACTTGAATCTCGCACGAGGTATTTGATTACCGCTATACCCCTTGTTTGCATAATTTGTTATACTATACTTGTAAAAAAAATTCATTTTTGTGTTTAGGTATTTAAGCGAGAAAAGAGAATTTTACCTTTTTTTAAATTTCAAAAGCGGCCATCATCAATATTTTCTTAGTTTTCTGTATCGGAGGGTAACGGTTGCAGTTTGGGCGTTCCTTGTGGTGGAGAAATCTTTGAGGAGCCTTGGCCTGTTATATCATTTACTTCGGTAGGGGGGTATTTTGATCAGTTATTATTTGAAAAGTGCATCATAAAAATAGGCTAGTAGTTTATTAATATGTTATAAAACTAAGTCAGGATGTAAAGACCGAAATATATATATATATATATATATATATATATATATATATATATATATATATATATATATATATATATATATATATATATATATATATATATATATATATATATATATATATCGTTCTTTAAATTTAAAAAAAAGGAAGAAAAAGGTAGTTTCGTGGAAAACTCAATACTTTTAAATCTATATGGTACTTTGGGGAATCAAATTAAGTTAGAACAATTAATAGCCAAGTGCAAGGTGGCACTGGTGAACAAATAGTTCAACCTCGACCTGAAGTTGCCTTACATTCCATTCAAAAGTAAATATTCATTATTGGTTAAAATGGAGCTTTAGAAGTATCGCATTATGTCGAACGAATAAGTACCCAAGAATGAGGAAGTACTGGCGAAAAGGTATTTTGATCTCGACCTAGAGTAATCATGATTGTAACTGATCTTGAATAAAAGTAACTAGACAAAAGCCAATAGAAACTAAATTTCATTTCAGAACAATGGCCAAGGCCATTATTGATACAGATTTTATAACTATCAAGTATGCAAAAGAAAACGTGATATACTCTGCAGCAATCCTCATTGTGAATAAATCAGACGAAGAAGTTTTCGCGAAGAGGTAGAACGCTATATATGATATAATGAATAACGTATAATCTTATCGTTTTGGATTATAATTGGCAAATGCACACAAATATCGTCCCACAAAAAGAAAATTGGGAATAAAATATAATAGGAGAAAAGGGAAGTACCTTCAATATATTCAACATGAGATAAGAAGCTTGCAAAAACAATATAAAATTCGGCATTGGTTTGTTAAAGGTCCGTGTAAGACTGATTTATTGCTTCTAGACAAATGTAGAAAACGAAAAATATGTTGCAAGATTGAGGGAAATCCAAACTGTGTAAAATATCAAGGTCAACATGACCCGCTCCAAGACATAAGATATTATAAGCAATACCTCTGCAACCCAATAAGCGTAAGATATAGTGCGAAAAGAAAAAAAAATTATCTTTAAAAGAAAAAAACCAATGATTAGAAATTAAATGTAACGGAAACTGAGTAAGAACTTCTATATTGAAATAATTTTGGGCTGCACAAATCAAAGTCAGTCCACACACCCCCTTAACTGAAAAATGAAATTTATTTTGAATAAGGCTATCCAAAATAACTATCCCATCAAACTTAACAAGAAGTTGTACGTAAAATTCGAAATTAATTAATTCGGACACCACAACCTTTAATTCCACTTTGTCAATATCCGCGATCGAGTAAGATAACCCTTGTAATACTGATCTAAATTTTCTTTCGATTACCAGTCATAAAATTTACAAAAGTTTATCCACATTGTAATTATTGATGAAATAATTCTAAGACTAACAAAGAGATGAGGCTAACAAATAGCATGACAATCTTCATCGGCCATGCCGTAGCCCAAGATATTGTAAAGCATGGAATAATCTTCAAACACGAGAATTCGTTGCTTGCAAGTAATAATGCCTGGAAGTTATTTATTAAACTGGATCCCAAACCATTCGAAACCTTGTTTCAACAAGTAATGAGACTAGAGAAAAATACTAATGAACTGAAGGACTCCAGTTTCCAATTCTTAAAATCGGAAAAGAGCTTGCAATCAACCGAAGAAAGGTACAACAAGGAAATTAATGGAGATCCACCCCCCATAATTACTAAACTGAAATCCAAGTTCATAATAGATGATTTTGAAAAGAAAATGGCAGAAATTGATAAGGCTCTAGGAACTAACATCAGAGAAATCCGGAGAAGAAGGGTGTTAATTAAAGCGGATGGTCCCATAAGTGAACGTACTGCGATAAAATCCACCACAAGCTCTTCCGTGACTGCTTCTAGGAAAAAAAACTCTATGGTGGGAATTACGCCATGTTGAATTAATTACCAAGTGTATGGACATACCTTAAGCAACTATGGCAAGATCATACCGCGAGCAACGTTACTAAGAAAATATCGCCAAAAGGAAAAAGGAAAATATCGACAAGCCGCGAAGAAGGAAAGTTACCACGACAACCACACCCATACCTAGGGCACGAGCCGAAGAAATTCAATCCTCACTATCGACAATCACATCAAATACGGTTCCAGGACTAATCAAGCTCGATGGTGATTAACAAACAAAATTAATCCCTCTGACGTATCTGAAAATACGGTATTCACAAAATGAACAAAGTAGACCGGGGAAAAAGCTAAACACACCCATTTTTCCGGCAAAATTTTTATACGAGCAAGAGCAAGAATCCCAAAGATGCATACCCAGACGCAAACTATAGTAGTTCAAGGGTACGATACTAATAGCAAAAACAAAAGCTCAGAGAATAAGAAAAAAGAAAAATACGTACCCGAGAAATTTTGGACAATTGACGGCAAATATACGTGTGCCAGACGTGAGCCAACAAAAGACTACGCCGAATCATTACCTGGAGTAAATGAGAAAAGCGCCCTAAGAGTATCAATTCACTAATCCTTCTTAATATTGTATAGGCAGAGACTGCAAGCATTATTCGAATTGTTCAATACAGAAATACAAAAGTTGAAGCAAAGTACCACGAGAATCTTTGAGGTATTCTTTAGAAGAAGCAAATACCGCAGATCTACTAGTTTAATTCCAATTGTAGGAGAAATGGCTTCTCGCTTATTTGGATTATCAAAAGATGAAGACTTGGATATCCTAAGGGAAAACGTAAGAAAACTAAATAGTGCTATGAACCTGATCTTACAGGTCCAAAAAACACATTCCAACATAGCCATCTAACAGAGGGACAAAATTGAGGTCATTTCAAAGATAATCTTACAGACAGTAAATGTTATGAGTTACTTAAAGAATGAGGTGGAGCGTGTGATATCAGATTCGAGCCTCACCATGGTGTCACTTGACATAGTGAAAATGTCGTTACTTAGCATATCAACTGATGTTAGCAAATTTGAATTCGTGTTGTTTACCCTTATTTGAGGAACTTGGTAGATCCTTCGAACATAAAAAGTATCCTGGACGAAATAAAAAACACATCTAACATTCGGTCTACATCTACCCACAGAACCAGAAGTAACAAACCTATTTCACTGTTACACCAAGCTGAAAGTTCACATCCCGGACATAAACGAACAACTATTTGCAGTAGTAACAATTCCATTAATAAATCAGCAATCTATATATGACTTATATGAAATTTCTACGTTTCCAGTCAAAATAGGCGAAACCAATTCATTTATGACTATTACACCCGAAGCGGCTTACTTTCTAGTCGATCAAGATAGAAGGAAATATGCCTTGGCTAACCAACGGAACCTTAAGGAATGTTTAGCAATTAAAATTCTTGTATGTCAGCTAACCCTGCCTATTTACAACGTGAAATCCGGATCCTGTATGTTAGATATACTTTTAAAAGAAACCCAACAGGAAGAAATTCCCAACTCGTGCGAAGCGTTAGTAGGAAGTACAAAACGAGAAATATTTATTCATGTTAGAAATGATACGTGGCTATTTTCTGTTCCAAAGGAAACAGTTGGGACCATATCGTGCTATAATAACACAGAAAGAATTGATTCAAGTTACAGAACCGAATTAATACTTCAAGACGTAGGAACGATAATCATAAAACAAGGATGTCAACTAGTAACCAAAGAAACGACAGTACAAACACCATTTATAACTACAAGCACAAATATAATAAGCCCTAAGGTAATCAATTTCGAACCGGTGAATTTATCGTACACCTTTCCAAATATTAATAACGAGGAAGTGACAACCTCAATATGGTCAAAAATAGAGAATGTCAAGGGAACTTTACCGCTTGCAAAAATAAGAAAAGCTTTAGAGTCCCAAATTCCGCTATTCACTAACGAAGACCGAAAATTGACATACGTGGAAAGTAGATACGGACTATTTTCAATAAATTTTTGGTGGAACATACTCTTAACAATTGGCTTCGTGTTCATGATTTCCCTGACTATTAGAATGTTATTAACCCTGAATTACGGAAAAATTATTAGAACACGTAGAAAAAGAGTAAAGACAGATCAAATCGAGTCGAGTGAGATGCAAAACCTAAACCCGGAACTCCTTGATAACTCTTAAGCCAAAAAATAAGGGAGAACCTGATCGAGCGAATGGAAGTAGAGGTCCTCGTTCGTGCCAAGTCCAGTCCCACCTCTCTAATTATTGTTTGCGTAAACCCATGCAGCTGTAAAGATAAAATATACATTTCATAGGCGGCATGGACACGCGTAAACAGTAAAGAATTGAAAATTTATGGTAAATTAAGACCTCTCATAAAACCATGTAACCTACCTCATGAGTAATTAGATAGTCGAAAAGTAAATGTAAAAGTAGTTAAATGTTGATGAAAATTAAAAATAAATTAAAAGGTGAAACATGTTCTAAATATATATATATATATAAGCATTACTCTTAAAATTTTCGTAATGTGTTATTTTTCTTATACTCAATCATTTTTCTTATTATTGCCCAGCTAGTCTCATAATACTCCAGTGTCGCTGCAATTTCCAAATAAAAAGCATTAGAATTGCTTTGTTTTGTTTTATCTTCAAATTTAACTTTACTCATATTAATTTGATATCATTAGTGTGATTAATCACGACTATTACTTCAAATAATAGTCCCTTCACGATATTCTATAATATATGTACTATTGCCTAACGTGTTTTAACTTACGTGATCATAAAGAGCATATGATTCTGCCTAGATATTTATATTCTAGGAAGCGGAATAATCAGTGGAAATTCAATCATGGTATAAAAGCACGCAACACAGATACAACCTAGTAGCTTCTACACTCATCCACCGTCAACCACCGATAAGTTCTCACAAAGGAAATCCCTGAAGACGATACCCTGATGAAAATCCCAGTTACCAAAACCTAGTTTCAGGTAGCTCTACCTCAAACAATATCGTCAAACAGAAAAACCCCATGTGTATATATTAATCGATGCTTATCTAGAAAACCACCCCGACCCAAGCATGTCGTAAAACTGCATAAAAATCCGTCAAATAACTATCCTTAGACGGCAAGGTCCCAAACATTAAATACCAAAGACCAAGAATAATCCTGAAGGTTAATCCCTCAATGATTATGTATCTTAAACCTCGAGTCAAAGACAATATGTGGATATAAAATTCCAAGTTTAAGTCTTGACCCTACCCAATAAAAAATAGATGTCGCAAAAACAAACCATCCTCCATGAAAAGAAGAGCCAAACATGAATAATTTTGTGGGAAACATAAACTGTACTTGCTAAATTATCCCAAAATAAAGTGTTCAGAGAAGAGACCCAACCAAGTTGTTATAATTATAATCTCAGTGATTAAGCCCTCAATGATTGTGTATCATTGAACCACGAATCAGAGACAATGCGTCGAACCAAGACCCTAAGATCAAGTTTTGATCCAAACGTAATTACCTGTATATGTCGTAATAAAGCCCTTTATTCAAATAAAAGAAGGGCTAAACGTGAACAATTTACGGGAAACATAAACTGTACGCGTATAAAATTTTCCCGAAGATATAAGTGATCAGAAGAGATGCCTAGCCCCGTTATCAAGACACCCATCCATTTTAATTAATTCCCCACGGTATTTGTGTCTATAAAACACAACAACGACTCTATAACACCAACCCCTCGTATATGATGCGAAAAACCACGCACGGACAATTTTGTGCAAGAAGTCATACTTATGAACATTTTAAAATGCTTATCTCAAGCAATAAGTGCCAAAAAGTGAAACACCATGAAGACTAACCATAAACAATTAGCTGACTCAGTAATTAATTCAATGGAAGCCCAAAATAAAGTGACAACGTATGTGAGTATTATAGACACGTAGAATGGTGAAATAAGTTTTACATATTAATTATCTAACATATAACTTTAGTGAATATTAAGAAACATTTCATTAAACAGATGAAGCAAGTGCAAGCGACATTATTCCAGTGTTGCAATCAGATATTAAGTTAAAATCTATCAATGTGTCAACTTCTTTTCCTTGCAAGTTATTTTAATTCATATATATCAGGCTGTTAAAATTTAGATGTAATAAGATTCTCTTAGAAGTCTGTTGCTTACAGTATCCGTAAAACGTCAGGTGGAAGCAATATGTAGAATTAGAAATAATGAACGCATAACTTCATTATCAGTATTATATCAGGTAGTAGAATAGTAAAGCGTCAGGTGGAAATATTATTTAGAATTAGAAATAGTGAATGTGTAATTTCGTTCTTTATATCATATCAGGTAGTAGAGTAATTGTATTATCAGAAGCAAGATAATTGAATCATATAGAAATATTTGCAGATTAGGTGAATGAATTTTCGGTATTATGTAGAGGAAAATGAAATTTGCATACTCAATTATATAATCAAATGCGTTAGTCAGTAGAAACTCTTTGGCCCTTTCGACAAATAGAGTGAATAGGTGATGGATCTTTAAGTAATATTTTCATATATGTAGTCACATAAAGCAATCAGGAATATGAAAAAAAATATACGTCTTACTAAATATGAGTTAATTAAATTAATAAGTGCAAAAATTTAAAAAATTAACAATGATAAAACGAGATCAAAATTCAAAAAATAAAAAGAGAAGTAGTAAACACAACGATGAGGACATCGTTAACAGTGGGAAGGGTGAATTGTAACGGGATCAAAATTCAAAAACCTCAAACCTATCAAATTAAAGTTACCCATGTAAAACAGAACCAAATAAAATATGAACCAAAAAATAAGGTAACCCACAGACGTCAACTAAGGCTTGGTTGTGCAATTTAAAAAGTAGCAAACAAATGTATCTGGATCGAATAAACTTTGTATAATCTTTCCCACAGCAAATGTAGTAGCAATAAAAAAATCCATCGTAAAGCAGAAGGACAAAGTGTCACAAAAATATGCAACAAATATCAGTGTGACCAAGTGTTACGCGACAGGAGACCAACAATTTAGTTTAATTTTAAGAGTTTGAATCTCCAAACTGTCAAGAGAAGGAAAAATTTACTGGACAAAAAATAGCCACGAGAGATATAAAGTATTGTTCTGAAACTAAGCTTAGAGTTAGGTATTCCAATGTAACTAAGTTGTATTGCCCCACAACAAGTTTCACCGTGATAAATTATAAGCCATCTGGAAACTAAGTGACAAGTCGTTAGCAATAAATTTACAAAAGTAATGCTTTGTTTATGAAGAAAAATTCCGAAGTGAAAATCTTATAGCTATAAATCGTGTGAAAGTTGGAGTAGCCAATTGGTTTATTCCCTGTCCAATAGAAATATAGGACACATCATTGGACCAATGGGCCAAATGTAACATACTTTTTAGCAACGCCTTAATGGAACCTCTGGCGAAATTGGATAGTATACTTAGTTAGGACTTAGCAATTTCACGCCAGTCAAGTCTAGAGGAATTTTCTGAAAGTTCTTGACTAAACATATCTAAGTTTAAAGTGAATCAATCATCAGCTCACTGACAGTTTTGACAATGTTATGTGAGCCCTTTACCATGTTTAAACTAATTTTTGAACTTGTATTTTAAATAAGACCCGCGTTGGAATATATATATATATCAGTGTATAATTTTATCAAAGTGTCTATGACAGTGAATTGAAACGCAAATTATCCGATATTCCTCAGCCAGTTTTTGTATCGCAAATGTGAGTAAAAATAAATACATTACTTTCTTATTTTTGATTCTTCATTTTAGTATTTTTTCAAGATAATTAGTCCTTGTGTCTCCAACCGCTCTCTAGGGAACCTGAATCCTAGTAATCTGATTTCGACTCTGTTTGGCCACTAACATACGCTCCCCGATTGACCCGCTGTTTTAATCCCCTGCCACACGGAGTTCCCCCTCAAACTATGGTATAAAATTTATATAACCCCACTACAAAGAAGTATAAAACTCCCATTTAAAAACGCAAAATAAAATCCCCTCATTTGAATTGGCTCATCAAACTCTCCCATCCCCATTACAATTGGCGCGGCTCTGTTTAATGGAGTAAAACACAAGGACAAAATTTTCCTTGGGAAAAAAAGTGATATATATATAAATTATTGAGAAATACTACGTATAGAGAAAATGCAATATTTTGTTAGAACTAAGTTCCCTTAAAATAATAACAAAAAAAGAACATCCCTAAGAAAGAGATAAGAATTATGATTTCCCCATAAGCCAAGGGAAACTTGAAGGTGTCAAATTGAAGTACTGTCAAAAAACCTTAAGTGCCGAATTTGTATTTTTTTTCATATAATTACCAATATGTCGTTAGATCCAAGCGAACAATTATTAAAACAAAAACTTATTGCTAAAACAGTAGAAATTTCAAAATCTCTTTCCTCATACAATGGAGATTCAGATATAGATGAATTTATTATACAATTAAACCAATTTGTAGAAGTAACCCAAACGGACTTAAAATCACTGGTTGGCATGCTGTTAATGAGACTAAAAGGTTAAGCATTAACATTTTTCAAACAAATAGAGAACACCATAGGGGGAGATAATAACCTCCCAATAAACTCTATAGAGAAATTGCTAAATGCGTTCCGAGAAAGGTTCGTTGAGACCAGTTCAACACACAAATTAAAGCACGGAACAGTATATTTGAACGAAACCCAAAATGTTAGGGAATACCTACATAATGTAATGGTATCAATAGAAGCAAAATATGGGAAAGAATCTGGTAGCTTATATGATAAAATTGTGCTAAACGCTTTCTTACAAGGACTGAGCCCCAGACTATATCGAATGATAATATCAAAAATATTCAGACATTAGAATTAACAGTTCAAGAAGTAGAAAGAATGGTTGAAATTAACACGATTGTGGCAAACCACAATAAGTCAAGAATAAATAATGTAGGAGAATCAATGCCGGGACAATCACGAGAAATTTCAGATTTTACTTTCAATGCATTAGATACTGAAGAACTGGATCCACTGCAAGCCCTTCATCCTGATTTTAAGAACGATGATACAATTAAAAACAATTTATCAAGCCTAGAAAGTAGTTGAAGAGAGCGCTTAGAAATATTGGGATTGATTGTCGACAATGTAGACAACTCCCTTAATAATTTATGTAGGATTTGCTGCTTAGCCGACATTTTGGAAAAAACCGACTGGATTGTATGTGATAAAAATGAAAATCATTTGTTTCATAGAAATTGTTTTTTAGGCATATATAAAGAAGAGCCGAAAGGAAGATTTACGTGTGTATTAAGTAAAATAATTGATCACTAAGTTGTGCTTTGAAACTCGTCAGGGCTAGAACCAGGGCCGTCTAACGGAAGATTAAGGAATCCATGACCTTTGGCGTGGCAGGGCCAAGACTTTAAAATACTTATATTATTTTTTTCTTATAATTACATTTTTCAAACTTTCTAGCATTGATTTCGTTCAGAAGAGCTAATATACTTGACATTTAAAAGGTGAAATAGATTTCTATTAATATTGACAGTACCAATCAAATTCGACGTGCTAGCAATCTCTATAAAAATGAAAGTTCCAAACATATTTAAGCATTTAGATTTCTAAATCATCTAACATTTGTATTTCTAAATCATTTACAAAATCTATTGACAACAAAACAGGGCCATATACAGGATCTTATTCGGGAAGGGTGACAAAACAACTTTCTTGAAGGCATGGGGAGTAAGGTGCCTTTATCTGCAATTCAAAGGCAAATTTACAAGTGGGAGACATATTTTTTAGTTTTTAAGATAAACGATCTTTTTACCTTCATTTTTGCGACCAATGTCTGAATTTAAGAATTTTTTTAGGTGTCAAGAGGGGTTTGAAGTCCTGAACCCGTCATTCCCTTATATTGAAATAAAGATGCGTCAAACATATATATTTTTTGTTTTGTGTCAATATAAAAAAAGTTACTGACACTTTCAGTGATCGACGTCAGTTTATAGTAAATTCTCAATCTAAATTTATCAGTTCCTTTCAGCAATATTAGTTACTATTGCGATTTCCTATCTTTGTGGATGCTATGATAAGTAAATATATAAAGAAAGTACTGCTTGAATTAGAATGTTTTGACTGAAGAGCAAATGATGGGATCATAAATAATTTCTGAGACCATACTGGCTAAGCTTTGCAAGATGAGAAAAAAAACACTCATAAAGGAAAAAAAAGAAGATATTTCCAGCCAGTAAAAATAAAAATAAAATGTAAATATTTAGGCTGTAAATACTGTAGACACTTTGTAAATAATACATAAAAATACTTTGGCTTAACCGTCCTCGGTGCAAAATTAGAAGAAAAAAAAACAGACTTAAAAACACCTGAATAATTTTAAAAAATCTGGAAGAAACAACTACTAAAACAAAATAAGAAATAATTTTCTCATATATTCAATTTTTACTGACTAGAAATATCCTAGTTTTTTTTGTTTATTTTTTCTTGTCCGATGACGTGATCATAACTTCCTGAAAGAAACTATAAATTTCACTTATTTGCAAATTCCACTTGGTATCTTGCTAAATGTCAGCGAAGAAGCAAATCCTACATACATTATTAAGGAAGTTGTCCCCCTTGTCCACAATCAATGCAACTGCTTCTGAGCGCTTTCTTCTGCTACTTTCTAGGTTTGATAAATTTTCTATAAGTGTTAACGAACTGTTAACGTGTGTTCGTGGTAACGAGCTGTAAGTAAGGAGCGACCCGGCTCAATGGTAACCGAAACTCTAGAAAACGGGTTTTTGATACCAATAGATACATCAAAAGAATAAGATTTTAATGTTGATTTCAAATATATAAGTTTCATCAAGTTTAGTCCTACCTATTAAAAGTTACGTGCCTGAGAAAATTTTGCTAATTGTCGAAAAAAGGCGGAAAGACCCCCTAAAAGCTATAGAACCTTAATGGAAATCACACCATCATATTCAGCGTATCAGAAAACCCTACTGTAGAGGTTTCAAGGTCCTATCTACAAAAATGTGGAATTTTCTATTTTTTGCCAGAAGAAAGATCACGAATGCGTGTTTATTTGTTTGTTTGTTTGTTTTTTTTCCCAGGGTTGATCGTATCGATCCAGTTGTCCTAGAATATCGTGGGAGGGCTCATTCGAACAGAAATTAAAAGTTCTAGTGCCCTTTTTAAGTGACCAAAAAAATGGAGGGCAACTTGGCCCCCTCCCACGCTCATCTTTTTCCCAAAGTCTCCCGATCAAAATTTTTAGATAGCCATTTTGTTCAACATGGTCAAAAATATGATAAAAATGTCTTTTAAGATGTCTTGATCCCCCAAAGTCCCCAGGGGGAGGGCTGAAAGTTATGAACTTTACTCAATGTTAACATATAGTATTGGTTATTGGGAAGTATACAGACTTTTTCAGAGGAGATTTTTTCTGGTAGGTGGGGGAAGGAGAGGGTCGGGGGCTATATGGAAGTATCTGTTCATGAAGTAAGCTGTATGGGGGTAAGGTACATCGCCATGAAGGGGGCGCCGGATTTCCCAGAATAATTTTAAAAAAGAGGCGAAATAAAATAAAAAAAAAACAAGTTTTTTAAAATGAATTGTAAGAAGGAATATTAGAACTTAAAACGAACAGAAATTATAACGTATGTGAGGGGGTTCTCCCCCAAGTCAATACCTCGCTCCTTACGCTACAGTTTTTTTTTTAGTGCTTTCAAAAGAGCTATCTATTCTAATTAAACAGTCTTTGTGATTCAGGGGTTTGTGAATCAAATTTTTTTTAAACTTTTAACGTAAAGAGCGTGGTTTTGACTAAGGGGAGAACCCCTTCATATAAGTATTAACATATACGTAATAAAAAAAAACAATAAAAAAACAAGCGATACGGCTCAATAGTAATCGAAACTTTTAAAAACGAAATTTTGATGTCAATAAATGTATCAAAAGAATGTGTTTATAATGCTGATTCTAAATATATAAATTTTATTAAGTTTAGTATTATTCATCAAAGGCTACGAGCCTGAGAAAATTTACTTGGTTTTTTAAAGAGGGGGAAACATCCCCTAAAAGTGAAAGAATTTTAAGGAAAATCACACCGTCAGATTCAGCGTATCAGAAAACTCTATTACATAGGATTCAAGATCATATCTGCAAAAATCTGCAACTTTGTATTTTTTGCCAGAAGAAAAATATAAGAATATCGAAGTTAGTTAGGTAAGTTAATTTGTAAAGACATCCATTTAGAAAAAGAAAAGTTAAATTTTTATGCAAATAAAAGCTGCATTAACTAAAAAAAGATCAGAAATTAAATAAAAAAAATAAGTTTTTTAAACTGAAAGTAAGGAGCGACATTAAAACTTAAAACGAACAGAAATTATTCCGTATATGAAAGGGGCTGTCCCCGCCACAACGCCTCGCTCTTTACGCTAAAGTTTTTTATTGTTTTAAAAAATAGAGTTGTGAGAAAGTCAAACTTTTTATTGTTTTAAAAAAATAAGTTGTGAGACAGAGTCAAACTTTAGCGTAAAGAGCGAGGCGTTGAGGAGGGGACAGTCCCTTTCATATACGGAATAATTTCTGTTCGTTTTAAGTTTTAATGTCGCTCCTTACTTTCAGTTTAAAAAACTTGTTTATTTTATTTAATTGTTCTTAAAACCGAAAACCATAACTGACGTTCAAAATAAAGAATTTGAATTTATATATATATATATATATATATATATATATATATATATATATATATATATATATATATATATATATATATATATATATATATATATATATATATATATATATATATATATATATATATATATATATATATATATATATATATATATATATATATATATATATATATATATATATATATATATATATATGTAAATATATATATATATATATATATATATATATATATATATATATATATATATATATATATATATATATATATATATATATATATATATATATATATATATATATATATATATATATTTGTGGTAATGATTTTATACCAGTTTGCTTTGAATTTATAGATCTAAGATATATATATCTTAAGATTGCCGTGGATAAGAAAAAAAACTCAAATTCTTTGTTTTGAACGTCGATTATTATTAGCATCCATTGACTTGATCTGTTACACACATAGACACACATACTTGTTGCACACTTTCTGTTACACACTTTTCAAAAACTACTACTACTACTACTACTAACAACTCACCGCAGCACCAAGCCGCCTGAGGCCAACACAGCTACGCACGCTCCTCTATCCCGATATATTCAAATCCTCTCTTCTTACACCCGGCCACGAAGTTCCCATTTCCTTTAAATCTTTCTTTATGACGTCCTCCCATCCCAGACGAAGACGACCTGCTTTCCGTTTAGCACTAGATGGTTGGCCGAAAATAACAATCTTCTGCAATCTGTCATCCTTCATCCACACAACGTGCCCTGGCCACTTCAAACTTTCTTTCATCATAGCCCTAGAGAGCGGTATTGAACCACATTTATCGTATAGCCTATTGTTTGAAATACGGTCAGTCAGCCGGGTACCCAGAACAATCATTAAGCAATTTCTCTGGAAAATATCTAGCAAATCTTTATCCGCGTTTTGGACCAGGAATCAAATCAAAGATTAAATGGGGAAATCTGAGTAAAGCGTAAAAAAAAATTTGCCCAGACACAGGCAAAAGGAAGTGGAATTGAAGTTCTCGACGACTGCCCTCTTTTTATGGAGGACATTCAGCGAATTCTTGGCGAGGCTCATGGAATTCACCCAGCTTAGATTGAGGCTTCCATGAGAAAAATTCCTAAATTTTCCTAAAAACACCTAAATTGTCATCCAAAAATTTTTTTGGGGAAAAATAGAATATATATAGAATATACAAGACATTCAGCCTAGACAATCATATTTAAGTGAAGAGTTAAATAATTTCACCAAGGTGATAATTCTTTAAAAGTAGAATTTAACAGCAAAACTCCTTTCCCTGGACCTTCAACTATGACTGAAAATGAATACTCCATGCCATCAAATTCAGCAGCTAGTTGTGAAATAAAACATTCTAACGATATTCAGAACCCCAGGAGAAGAACCAGGTCTAAGGCCAGCCATTTCGAAAAACTCATAAATTTTTTAACTAAAAGGGAAAAAAAGGAATCGAAAAATTAAAGAACTAAGAAATATTCAACGTGAAAAAGCAGCTAGAATTAGAGAAAGAAGTAATACAGCAGAAGAGACATGAAGAAAAACTAGCCTTATATGAAAAAATGCAGCTAAACCAAACATGAAAGGACTTTTTTGGTGAAAAGAAAAAAAATCAAAAAAGGAGACAAGCAAGCTCTAACTCAGAATAAGAAAAAAAATGTCATAAAATATATATATACAGGTCAGTTCAAAAAGTATCGCGAATTTTAAATTTCCGTGTGTCATGTGTATTCAATTTACGATTTTTTTGCGGCGTCGTTGGTACTCATTTATCTCATTTATGCTGACAGTTTCGGCAATTGTGAATGTCCAGATAATTATTGACAGCTAGTTTTTTTGCAGGTGTTTTTGGCTCGTTTTCTATTGTCGACCATTCTAAAAAATGGATCAAAGAATCTGTATCATATTTTGCGTGAAAAACAAAATCAAGGGCGCGGACGCATACCGAATGTTGACTGTGGCATATGGTCCTGCGGTAAACTGAATATTGACTGTGGCAAATTGTGTATCTCGGCAAAATTATTAAGAAAATTAAATAATTATGTTGAAAAATTGATAGCAAGTGAAAGATCATTTTCTGCTTTATACGACATGAAAAGTAAGGAATATAATGACGTGGCAGTGAAAAAAACTGCGTGTAAGGAAGTGGTAAACTCACTAAATGAATCAGGTAAAAATGTTTTTTTTTGTATTTGTTGACTCTTTGAAATGAAAAGGCGAGCTCCCAAGCCCTGTTCAGCAAGATCAATCCCCCTTGTTGTCATTATGATAACGTTTGGCCTATGTTTAGTCAGGCTATTCAAAGTTTACCTAATAAATAATATCAACTTGATCAACTTCTTTGAATGTTTTTTTTGTCATAAAGCTGTTTAAAGAGCTTACAAAGAAATCAAAATTAGTAAAATCAATAATACTTTAATGCTTGTTTTATTTTTTATTCAGTTTGAAACAGCATACAGAAATGGAAGGAATTTATGGAAACTTTCATAAGGGAAGCCAAGCTTCAAAAGCTCTCAAGCGTGGACTCAAAGATGGAAAAAAGCCAATGGCTTAGTTCCGAATCATGGCATTGATTGTAGCCCCAATGTTTATATTTAGCTCCAATGGCTATGTTTAGTCACCCTATGCAAAGTTTGATTAATAAATGATTTCAACTTGATTGGTCGAATTAATCCATTTCTTTGACTGTTTTTTTTTTCTAATAAAGCTGTTAAGAGCTTTAAAAAAAAAATCAATAGTCAATAATACTTTAATGCTTGTTTTTTATTCAGTTTCAAACTGCAAGCACAAATGGAAGGGTCTAAGGGACACTTTCATGAGAGAGGCTAAGATTCAAAATTTGTCAAAAAGTGGAGCTAAAGGTGGAAGAAAAGGCCATGGGCTTGGTTCCACATAATGAGCTTCATTTTACCATACGTAGGCAGTGGAGAAACTTCAACCAGTTTTGAAAGTGTTCCTCAAGCAGAGCATGAGTCTGTCATGTCCTCAAGCGGAGCACTTAGTCATGTGTCAGAATTGATAGTATAAAATACGTGTGACGAATTATTTGTCATTGAGCAGGAAGAAGGAGCCCATGAGCCAAGTGCAAGTGAAAATACCCCTAAAAGAAAAAAAAGAAAAAAATAGTAGTGCTGCATTCAAAAGTAAGATAATGGATAGAATGGACAATGTGCTCCAGATTGCGAATTCACCAGATATCATTGAGGATAGTGATATACTATTTATGAAAAGCCTTCATGAGCCTATGAAAAGGTTGAGTGAGCAAAAAAAGCTCTCATGAAAATAAAAATGCTAGAGTTTTTGTACAATGCAGAATTTGGTAATATATAAGTTTTATTTTTAATAAACAAGTAGGCCTACATTTTGTCAGAATGACTACAAACAACAATTTTCTTCTTGCTGTATTTGTCATAATAATTCTGCCAGGGAACAGAGCCTTTTGCACTGTTTAAATAGCATTTTAACAGCTCCCCAAGTTTGACAGCAGCAACTTTGACAAAGTTGCAACTTTGTCTATTTAAGGGGTTGAGATTTTCTGTACCAACAATATGTCGCCAATCTCCTAGCTTAATTGTTCCATTTCTATCCTCTGTATCTACAAATGCTTTGGGGCAGTACCGATTATCACCACAATCTAGTGCAGATGACATTAAGAAATTATGGAGACATATTGTAGCCTTAATAATTTCCTTAGCTGTTTCAACCTTGCAATAAATTTAAGTTCTAAAAATCCTCCACCATGCCACTAAAATTCCAAAGGCATTTTCAATAGTTCTTCTGGCTCTGCTTAGTCTGTAATTAAAATTTTTTTTTTCAGTTGTCAATTGCTGTCTAGGAAAAGGTCTCATTATATTAGTTTGAAGAGGGAAAGCTTCATCTGCTACAATCACATGAGGAAATTTAATATTGGTTTGAGGTAAGTTTGAATCCGAGAGGAATGGAAAATCTCCTTTCTGCACAGCTTTTCCAAATAAAGAATGTCCAAATACACCACCATCATTATTTCTTCCTTTAGACCCAACATAAACCACAATAAACTTATAGTCGGGATCGCACATAGCCATTAAATTAAAACTAAAGTGTTTCTTATAGCAAAAATATTCTGATCCTGTGTTTGGGGGGCACTGAATTTCTATATGTTTTCAATCCAAAGCACCAATAAAGTTTGGTAAGTTCCATTTTTCATAGAACCCTTTGGGAGATTGCTTCAGAAGTTCCAGAGTAGGACTAGGTAAGTAATAAGACTGGAGGGCATAATATATTGTTTTGCAAACGTCTGAAATAGTTGAAGTCATTGCAGACCTACCAATTCTGCATTGAAATGATATAGACCTTTTGCTTTTTCCTGTAGCTAGGTTTCTCAAAGTTACTGCCAAACGTTCTTCTGTTGAGATTGGCTGTCTCCAGGTTGTTTTCTTCTTTTTTTGTATATGAGGTTTGGTGAGATTATGGATGATTTTAGACCGATCGGGATACATCCTGAAGTAATCAAAATAAAAACCAGGGTCGTCTTTCTCAAGTTCTTTGATTAGTAAATTAAATGCACCAATAGCTGATTGCCGCTGAAATTTAGGTCTCATCCACAGTTTTTTATTTTTTAGTTTGCTTTCAAGAGCAAGCAAAGTAAGGGCACAAGAAGAAGCACAGAGTAATCTAATTTTTTCCTTCATCTCTTGAAGCGAAAAATTAAAGTTGCAACTTTGTCTATTTAAGGGGTTGGGATTTTCTGTACCAACAATATGTCGCCAATCTCCTAGCTTAATTGTTCCATTTCTATCCTCTGTATCTACAAATGCTTTGGGGCAGTACCGATTATCACCACAATTTGGTGCAGATGACATTAAGAAATTATGGAGACATATTGTAGCCTTAATAATTTCCTTAGCTGTTTCAACCTTGCAATAAATTTAAGTTCTAAAAATCCTCCACCATGCCACTAAAATTCCAAAGGCATTTTCAATAGTTCTTCTGGCTCTGCTTAGTCTGTAATTAAAAATTTTTTTTTCAGTTGTCAATTGCTGTCTAGGAAAAGGTCTCATTATATTAGTTTGAAGAGGGAAAGCTTCATCTGCTACAATCACATGAGGAAATTTAATATTGGTTTGAGTTAAGTTTGAATCCGAGAGGAATGGAAAATCTCCTTTCTGCACAGCTTTTCCAAATAAAGAATGTCCAAATACACCACCATCACTATTTCTTCCTTTAGACCCAACATAAACCACAATAAACTTATAGTCGGGATCGCACATAGCCATTGAATTAAAACTAAAGTGTTTCTTATAGCAAAAATATTCTGATCCTGTGTTTGGGGGGCACTGAATTTCTACATGTTTTCAATCCAAAGCACCAATACAGTTTGGTAAGTTCCATTTTTCATAGAAACCTTTGGAAGATTGCTTCAGAAGTTCCAGAGTAGGACTAGGTAAGTAATAAGACTGGAGGGCATAATATATTGTTTTGCAAACGTCTGAAATAGTTGAAGTCAATGCAGACCTACCAGTTCTGCATTGAAATGATATAGACCTTTTGCTTTTTCCTGTAGCTAGGTTTCTCAAAGTTACTGCCAAACGTTCTTCTGTTGAGATTGGCTGTCTCCAGGTTTTTTTCTTCTTTTTTTGTATATGAGGTTTGGTGAGATTATGGATGATTTTAGACCGATCGGGATACATCCTGAAGTAATCAAAATAAAAACCAGGGTCGTCTTTCTCAAGTTCTTTGATTAGTAAATTAAATGCACCAATAGCTGATTGCCGCTGAAATTTAGGTCTCATCCACAGTTTTTTATTTTTTAGTTTGCTTTCAAGAGCAAGCAAAGTAAGGGCACAAGAAGAAGCACAGAGTAATCTAATTTTTTCCTTCATCTCTTGAAGCGACAAAATTGCCTTCAGGGGGAATCGTCGAGATATTTTCGCTTTACGTCACGAACAATTTTTCGTAGACATTTTTTTTTTGGCGCTCTGTGAGAGCTAAGCTTAAAGCAAAGATAATCAAATTAGTGTTTGCAGAATGGAAGAACAGTGCATTCCCAGAAGTGATTTCAACATTTTTCTTGGAGGAGGATTTTTGGATAGAAAAGTTATAGTTCATGCTAATGACTCAAACATTATTGTGATTTTGCTTCAACGTCACCAACAGCTGTCTGTACTATTTCAGCACCAAAATTCCGAGTTGATTGTACACTTTTCCAAAAAAAATTCCAGTCCATTGTGTGGCAAAATTGGCACCAACTTTATTGTTATGCTCTTGCATTGCATTGTTTGAGTGGTTGCGATATGACCAGCTTTGTTTAGTCCTAAGGAAAAAAGATATTCCTGAGTGCAAGTGTGAAGAATGGAAAATTGGAAGCTATGGCTGATTTAAGCAAGAAGATTGAAAGTGAAATTTCAAAATTAGCTTCATATGAACAAGAAATAACACAGGTATTCAGGAAGCTGGTTGTTGTAAGCAGCCTGGTGTCTACGTCACTCAATGATCTTTGGGTCCATCTATTCCATAGGAAGAAAAATCTAAAAAATATTCTGTCGATCGAGAATAATTTTTGGTTCCATATAAAGCATGTTCCTTTCCAACTCCATATCCTGCTTCAGGCTCTAAGACCCTTCCAATTATCTACAGCCTCTTCAACTTCAAATGGGTATTCAGCGAAACCCAAGGTGTGATACCATTAACTATTTCCTTGCCTCAGTGGCCACTTTCGATTTCAAGAATTTGAAGTTATGATAAATATTCTATTGCTTCCTAACAAATCCACTTTGCTCTTGTCTACAAACTAATCATAAAATGTCCCTTTCAGAACTAAAACGAGAGCCAATCATTAAACTGAGCCATTGTGCGGACTTGATACCAAATTAAACAAACAGCAAGCAAAAGTTCTAAGGTGTCTTATTTTTACTGGGTAAAAAGTGTCCTTAATTGGTTTACTTTAGTTGTTTCAGGTTATGTTAAACACCTATATTGTTATTTTTTAACTAAAGATCTAGTTTTCTATGATTCTAAATAAAAATATGGAAAGATAATTAGTGAGCTTATTTGTAGCAGTATTGTTAATATATGGTAGATAGACTGTTAAACCAATAATTCCTGTTTTGTTTTAAATTTTAACTTTGCTCTTTACTTTTCTCAGAAAATAATAGTTTTTATATGTAATCTTTACCCTTTCTTTTTTTAATTTAATGTAGAAGCAACACTGCCATTATCTTTTGCAGCTTCAGATCAGGATCCATGATCTGAAGCGTGAACTTTCATAGAATGCTTAATGTGGAGGGACAATTAACCAAATGCAATAATACCCCTGCTTAATTTCTTAGTTCTATTACTAACGTTACTATTTCTCCACTTACTACTTCTATTGCAACCACTTTTAAGGCTAAGAGCATTGAGATGAAAATTTCAAGGAGTATCTGAATAAAAGTTATCGAAAGGACATATTGGCAATGTAATCGTAATAGCTAATTGTCTAAGTTATAAATTTCCAGCGCTTGATGAGAAGGATGTTCAACTGTCCAAATGGCAATATTTGAAAACTACTGCTACTTCAAGTGCTAGTTTTATTAGCGCTAGCACTGATTAGTGTTCAAGCAATGACTAGCATTCATGATTAGTGTGTTTATTTGAGGGGATCTGGAAATTGCGTGTAAGGAGGGCGGTTCCAACAAGAGCACGCTATGGTAAAGCTTATGGCCTGTCAATTTTTGAAAGTCAGTCTGATTATTTTACTTCGTTCTAAACGGAAAGCTTTCTCGACGTGGCCTGGATTATGTTAGGCCACTTCGCTAGCACCCACTTCTATAGGAAGTCCTCTTATTATGCCATAAGATTTTTCTTCCCTGCGTCTGCACTTGATGCGGCTGCCGCTTGGCAAATTTGCCGAAAGGACACTCGGAGCCTCAACACAAAAAGCTTTTGCTTTTACAAGATCGCTGAATTTAACTTTTAGTTTATTGTTTCTTAATTGCCTGACCTCCTGAATCCTATCTTTGGACTGAAGTTGATTAAGTGTTTGGAGTCTAGTTAGGGGATCCAATGACGGAGCGTCTTCTATAATTACAATACAAGTTGCGGGTTTGTTGATCGCTAGGGCTGTAACTCGAGCATCTGGGCAAGTTGTCAGTTTAACACCTGTCGTACTGTATAAAGATTGTCACTAGGCTTATGCAAGTTAGATATCAGTGTATTTCTCGTATTTAGTTTTTTATTGCTTAAAGGGTATATTTTGGAAAGGGTTGCTTTAGTGCAGGTTCAACTTTAAGGGTATATTTTTGATATCTGTTGTTTTTTGCCTTCTTTCCTGTTCAAGGTAGTGGTTCACCATGACCAAAACCTGCCAGCCAATGAGAGGTTAATTTAGGCCATGGAACCGGAATTCTATACATGGGCCTTGGAAGAGAAGAGGGGGCAAAAGACAACTTGTGAACCAACTGTGACTACAGTGGTTAGACGAATACCGTTGGAGAGTTTGAGTAACCTCCTCTTTCCTATCATATACGGTGAGCTGGGAGAGTTTATCAGTAACCTCCATATCAACTGCCGTCAGAGAGTTCCAGTAACATCCGCTAGCCAACTATCGATGGCGAGCTTGGAGAGTGCAGCAACCACCTCCAAATCAACAGTTCCAGCCTGCGTAAGTTGAATATAGCTTGAATTCTCCACAAAATCAAGAGGACGGACTAACGAGGAAGAGAAAGACTGTTCACAAAGAGAAAGACTGTTCACGAGTATACATTAGTATTGCATTTTGTTTATTTCTTTATTACAGTAGTTTTAGCAACATCTTGAGTAGACACGAACTTTGCCTACTACGCAACCTAAGGTCTAGTCCTCGTTGAGGCTTTATCACCCCCCACTGGGAACCGACAAGACAGTATTTATTTAGAGAAATACCCCACACTTCACATTGGTGGCATCTGCTCATGGTGTTGTTGACTACTTTTTAGAAACTCTTTTCTAATAATTCATTAAGCTGTCTCTATTTCCTAGCCTTAAATTTAAAACCATGACGGCCGACATAGAGGCCCATGTTAAAAACCTCGAAGCTAGGCTAGCAGAGGCTCGTCTGTCATCGCAGAGAGTTAGTTATGACATTTACCAACCAACTCCTCCTCTGCCTGTTAACTATTATATAGAACAATGTCTGCCAATTCCTATACTTTCGAATCCAGCCGTTATTCATTCAAGGATTTTAACTCTAAAACAAGTACAAAAGAGTCAGTCAAAGGGGGACACCTCAATGGTGTCTCAGGCTATCTGTTGCACCAGGGGGAGATTCGGAGATTTCTGTATAATGTTGATTCAGACAGTATCAAAATTCGTTTAGACCTCGAAAGAAACCTTAAAATTGCCTTTTGCCCAGAAAAAACTGTAGGACGAAACTACAAGAATTGGTTAGAGAAAAACAGAAAGAGAACGAATTAGTTTCTCAATTTTATTCTAGAATAGTTGGTAAGGCGAAGGATTATCGCAAGTCAGCCGATCTCATACAAAGTAGTCTCATATAAAACATTTTAAAAGTGGCTTAAAAACTAGTATCGCGCACCGAGTAATGGAACAAGCTTCACCAGATTGTGATAATGATGAACTACTAGAGCTTGCTAGGAAATTAGAAACAATAGACTTAAAATTTTGTAGTCCTAATGAACTTTTAACTGCAACAGTCAACAGTCAAAAAAATAACAATGATATGTCACAAAGCCGAACTCCCTCTATGTCAAGGCCAACTAGAGGTAATTATTCCAAGAATAACTTTAGTAACGCTCGTATAAAATTTTGGAATTGCAGGGGTCCATATAGACAATCGGAATGTAAAAAACCTCCAACTTGTGTCTGCTGTGGTGACATAGGGCACAAATCAAAATTTTGTTTAGCTCCAGCGCCTATAAACCAACCACAAGCAAACCAAAAACTAACTTATTTGACTTTACCGGAGGCTGAGTCGAATCTTATGCGAAATCCTCCAATAAAAAATATTTCTTCTGTGAACCATTCTTATTCACAAATTTGTTATTTGAGTATACCAGAATCAACCTCCTGTGTATCATTTCCATTTATGTATGATATAAAATTGTGTGAATCTATTAAGATTTTGGCATTTATTGATACCGGTTGTCAAAGGTCACTATTATCGGAAAATCTATTCTACAGCCTTCCTGAGCAAATACGAAAGAAAATTAAAACGTCATTTTCAGCTGTAAATTTCTTGAGTGGAAATATTTTGCCTGTCTTGGGGAAAATCAAAATTCTAGTTGCTATATTTGACGGAGTAAAACAAAGGAAAATTCATTGGGAATTTCTTGATATTAGTGAATTTAAGTTTCCTCTAATAGTAGGCAATGATTTCTTAAATTGCTTGGAAATTACTCTAGATACCCGTCAAAACCAAGTCAGTTAAGGCTCTAATAGTTCACCTCAGGAAAATCTTAGTGCATTTTTTGCCGAAAGCACTGGTAACGCTTGTAAAGGAAATGTATATGTAACTAAACAGATAACCATATCACCAAACTCTTTTAGGATAATCAAAGTGAAACCGCAATCTAGTGACCAAAATTCTGTAGCTCATGGAGATTTTCAGATGTTCCCGCCTTCACCAGCGTGGCAAGCCTGTATTTCAGAGTCAATCAGTAAAATGTCTCATTCCTGATTTCCTTTAGTTTTTTTAACCCCACGCAATATCAGGTAACCTTATTAAGAGGTACATTCATGGGACATTTTGAGCTAAGCTTTAAGGACCTAGCCTCAAGCTCTGGGTTAGTTGCCGTGTGTACCCAAAAAGAACTGTCCCAAAAAAATGAAACTCAGGTAGATTTAAAAATCGAATAGCTTAATGATGAATTTTCAAAACATAGCAAAACCGGAGAATTAGCCGGTGATAATATTGAGAAATTTAAAAAGTTTATTTGTAAATTCAAAGATATATTTGCTCGCACCGCTTATGATATTGATGGTAATGACTTAGATAGGATTGTCATTCCAATTGATGAAACAGTTCCAATTAAAAGCAAAAAACAATTCCCATTACCATTTTTAGTGCAGGAAGTAATAAGGAAGCACGTTAGGGAAATGCTTCGAGCTAAGATTGTTGAAGTGGGTCGATTACCATTCAACTCTCCTTTTTTGTCATTGGCAAACCTAACAAAGATAGCAAAATCTTACCAAAATATCTTTGGAACGAGTAAAACAGTAGGTGTTAAATTGATCTTAGAGAAGTCAATAAAGGTATCAAAGATAGCCAATGGAAAGTTCGCAGAATTGAAGAACTTACAACTGATATGGCAGGGAAAAACAATTTTCTACATTAGATATCAAACACTCCTTTAATGCATGCAATTTATTCGAAGAAAGTCACCAATTATTTTCTTTCAATGTTAAAGGTATGTCATGCCGATCTTGGAAAGCACCAATGGGAGCTAAAAGCAGTCCTAAACAATTTTAAGAATTCTCGGGAATAGTTTTTCGGGACGTCCCTAGCAAAACAAATAACGAAATAAATTTCTCTGATTTTCTCAGTTGGTACGTAGATGACCTAACAATAGATACATAGCAAAAAAGTTGAAGATCATTTGAGACATTTACAAATTGTTTTTGAAAGGATACGTGAATTCAACCTTAAACTCAATTTGTCAAAATGATGTTTTTTCGCAAATTCAGTCAATCTGATAGGATTCGAAGTCTCACCCGAAGGGATTTCTCCCCAGGAATCAAAAGCTGAGCCAATTGGGGTAATGAAACCGCCTAAAAACGTTTCAGACGTTCGTAGCTTCCTAGACATGACTTCATTTTTAAGAAGTTTTTACCTTAACTACGCAAAAATTTCATATCCGTTAGTTCGCCTAACTCCGTCTAACTCCATTTGTTTTTGAACCCACAGAAATAGAGGCTTTGGAAAAACTAAAGTATGAACTTACAAATCTACACACAATTGTACTCCGTTTTCCATCGAAATTAGATGATTTTCATTTGTTCACAGATGTAGACATGAAAGCAATTAGGGCTCTACTTTGTGTAAAATGCAAAACCACAGATCGCTTTCAAATAGTTGCAAGCTATTCTAAAATTCTCAGCGGACTAGCATCTAGATATGACAATCATAATAGGGAATTATTCGCACTTAACTCTGGGATTAAACATTGTCAGAAAATCATTCTATGGTCGGCTCATACACATTGCTATACAGATTGCCGGGCCCTATCTTATTTAAAGAGAGCTAAAGACGTAAATAGCAAGTTATACCGCATTGCTGTTTCAACAGACAGTGAGCAATTTACCTTTCATCACATTCCTGGAGTTAAAAATCCTAGCGACTATTTGAGCCAACCTAGTTCCGAATTTGTTGAAAAACACAAAAAAGTAAATCTTGATGAATTGGAACAGGAATTTGACTGCCATCAAGGTGAATGTGTAGATTTTATTGGACTAGGAGAAAAGGAACTCACACCGGCTCAAAAGCACGATAAAGAAAAAAAAAGCAGCGTATAAATTTTTGAAAACTATACCCAAAAAACGATTTAATTTTCGGGAAATGTTATCAGTTATCAAGTATTTTGGAATAGGTTGCATCAAGACATGGCTAATTGTAGACAGAGAAAAGCCAAGAGAGATAGTCCAAGTAATTGAGAGGCAATCGTTTAAATGGCTGTGGCACGGGTAAATGGCAGGAGTATGCACGACTCATTTTTATTTTGTTGGCTACTCGTTCTGCAAGATTAGTTTTGCTTTGCAAAATATTCTCTTCCTACCCTTAAGATGTCGTTAATTATTTCAAGGGGGAAATGTTCAGTAAAATCATAATTCGTTTCTTTTGTTTACGCAGCATCCTCCACCTGTACAAAACGTGGTCCAACACCACTTGTCGTTCTCAGTCGACCACGAGCTTCCTACCTTTGGTTATTTTCTGTTCCAAACTTTCTCTCTGATCACCAATTTTTTGACATCACTCGTATTATTATTATTTATATATATATATATATATATATATATATATATATATATATATATATATATATATATATATATATATATATATATATATATATATATATATATATATATATATATATATATATATATATATATATATATATATAACCGTTTTGTGGCATTTGCCAAAGAAAACTGATTTGTAGGCGTAAAACAGAATAAATATTTTATGATTAGATAGGTTATGAAAGTAAAGTTGGGACTTCCAAGCTTTATTTTGGTTGCTATATGCCTTTATGACCGGTTGAGATATACCTTTAAAGCTTAGTTAATAATCGCTATACAATCTAATTTTGCATTTTATTTTTCGAGTAAGCAGCACATAAATAAGTAAGCTATCAGCACATAATTATACTGTTATCCTATTTTTACTGTTATACTGTTAGACTAGACTTGAAGATGATTCGTCATTGAGTAACCGTAAGAGTGGAAATGAATTAACAATATCAGCTATCCCAAAAGGATGCATTGCCTTCTCTGTTTGTCCTAATGTGGGCTTACATTCTTTGTAAACAAGCATGAACACTGGCTTGTTTTACATCTACATGGCTATAAAGCAGCCATGGTTTAAAATTCAAATTTGAACTTTCTTGTGACTCATTTAGCAGAGCTAATTCAGAATCTGAATTTTTTCTAACACCATTATTCAGATGAAGATCATCTGTGTAGGTTAAGGAAACCCTTTTAAGACATATTCCCATGCCTCCATTATCTGCGATTAACGGTTTCTTTCGCCTAATTTCTCGCCTTATGCAGAGTTACAGTCACAGCTGGGTAACAACTCTTTATTTTGCTTCCTTCGGTGACTTTTGCTAGGCCTCCACTTTTGTTTTCTTACATATAAGGTTACTTTTCTTGTTTTTTTTCATCCCTGTCCTCAAGTAATTTAATTATATATTTATATATCTTTTCCTTCCCTTTGCTTGTGAAACTACACAACTAACCTAGTATTTGTTAGCTTTAACAAAGTTAATTCTATTGCTTATTACGTCGGAAAATGCCATATTTTCGAAGCATCTCTACTCCTAAAACACTCGGAAATGGCAGCTTCTAACCTATAATTGTTCGGACCTCAATTTGTGTGTTCCCTTTGCTAAATTGTAGCACTGTTATCCTTAAACGATAAGTCTATATCCTCTATCTGTAGTAAGACTGAATTAGGACCCCATTTGCTACTATTATGCCTAAAATTCTTCTGTTTCTACCAACGTTTCATCGGTCCAGCTAGATTTTGTTTTTCTTTACGTATTATCTTTTATTTTATTCTTTCAATTCACGGTACAAATACTTTATTATTTAGTAATATACGGCACTACTACATTGCATTTATTACTAACACTAAAAAAAACTACTAATTATACACTTGCTTCTACTTGTTAAAAACTGAATACTATATTTTTTTTTCATTTTACAGTTCTTCATTGGTCCTTTTCTCCATTTTTTCTATTGTACCCAACTTTTTGAGGGGATACAAATTTATTTCTAATAGCCAAAGTTCAAGCAAAGCTGCTCGAAGTTTTGCTAATTCGAGCGCCGCTAAAAGCGAAGTACATTTACCTTCCTCTTTTGACAAGGCCATTTCTTTTTCAATATACAATTTTTATTTAGTCAACTCGACCAAGTTTTCCCAACTTCCACCAGTTAAAACTTAAGAGAATAAAAATATAGTATATATGTATACAAGCATTGAATCAACTCAAAATTAATTTATTTTATTCACTTAACCTATTTTGGGGGAGGCTATTGTCTCCTATGAGATATTTTAAAGGGTTTCCTGTCGTAGCTTAGCGGTTATAGGCCTAATTACTTTATTTATATGTCTGTATCTCTCTAATAATTAAATTCAAATTACAAAGTTTATAGCGTAATCAGTTCGCAAATTTTCCTCCAGTTTCCGACTGCGCCATTTGTAGCGATGGAAAATTTTTATTGGCCGTCCTAATAGCGGTAATGAAGATTGATCGCGTCAAGTCTAAAATTATACCTTGAAGCATTGAACTTACACCTTGTAATTTCTCCGATAGCGCCGCTTATAGCGCTAAAGATTGTGTCAAATAGGCTAGCGCCACCCTCAATAGACATATAAATGTGGCCTCTTTTTTTCTTGAGCTATCTGGAGATCAGGTTCCTCTGGGAGCACTACCTTGGAGACATTCGAACTAATTAGCTATCATTAGGCTAGATACGGACACATAAAATGAAATAAACACAGGTAAAAGGCAATAGATTTATTGGGACTTACATATTTAGGTGAACAGCAGTGAGTCACTTCAAACGACAACAATGGTGACTCAGATACACCAAGAAAGAATTGCCAAGCTTGACTTGCCAAAAAATTCTATCTGAATGGTCCTGATTCTGGCTTACGAATCCTCTCGAAAAACATTTTTTTTTTTTTTTTTTTTTTTTTTTTTATAAGGTAAAACCTTTATCAAAATGGATTTAACTATCTAGGAAGCGATAAAAAAGGAAAAAAGGAGATCATAAAAAAATTCAAAGTAATACAAGATAATTTCAATCTTGATGATGTTTCTCTTTGTGCTCATTGATATTCACTTTCTCAGTTTTGTTTGACGCGAAAAATCTCTTTAAAAGTGACCAGGTTGACAATAGGATTGGAATTCTAACCGGCAATCATAGAGGAACATATATGGCATGCTTCTGATCTGAAGGGAAATACAGCAGAGCAAGCATAGATGGATAAAAAAAGGCAGCATCCGCTCTCACTGAAGCAGCAAGAGACTCTCTATAGCTTTCTTTAAGCAGTCCCTTTTCGAAGAGCCTAGATGATTTCTTGATACTTTCTAATGAAGATGAGACGTTACTAGCCACATCATTGCGTATAACAATGTTGGTTATGGTCTCTAGTAGTGCAGTTAGACACTCAATAGCTTTGGTAGAGTAGGCAATGTTTTCAATTGTTTTTAAACGAAGTAAATAATCCACTTCCCAATCAGCTATGGCCTTCTCATTCAAGAAAATTCTAGCAACATCCTTCGGTAGCTTTATGTCCAGCCCAATAAGTTGGCCTAGTCTTAGCTGTCCAATAAAATTTTCCATAATAGGTTGCATGTCGATCCAATGGGTACCATTACTGTCTTTCGGAGGATTATAAAATAGAATGCCTCCCCAGCGATGAACGATAAAAGAATCACTGTTTTCTTTGTTTTTCAGGTGCAAAGGGTGATATCTAGCAGGGGGAACGAGCAGAACTAAGTTTGCTGTAGGCCCAGGCAGCACTTGCTCTCCAAGTTTGCTTTCTAACGGATTTATCAATAGCGATAAATCGGTACTAATTTCATACCCGTCGCCACGTAGAGCTCTTCGAGGAGTGACTCCAAGTGGGGCAAAATAAATATGCTGAGATGACGGTCTGATATCTACTATGTCTTTCACATTATCAGCAAAGGGCTGCAAATATTCTTCTAAAGCTGCTTCAATGGGCCAATCAAGATCAAAGAGTTCTGGGTCAGGATTGGAAAGAGTGAACACAACGTTTAGAAAAGAGCTGGAGGCAAACCGACGAAGTTTGCTTAACTGATTCCACAGGTCAATCGTACCAGCAAAGTCCGGACTAACAACACTCGTCGGGCCTTCCTCAGCTAATATACTTCTTATCACAGTAGCCAAAAGATTCGGAGAAGCCTCCTTTTCAAAAAACAAGTTTCTTCTCCTTCCTAACACAACAGGCTTTTCTGAATTGTCAACCTCGATTATTTGAAGGTGGTAATGTTCCAGTTCTGGCAAGCTTGCATCCAAATCTTCCAAGTTTAGTGCCAAGTAAGATAGAGTCTCATCTTCAACGGAATAATTTGAAGGAGTAACAACTACAGAGAACTTGCCTGGCAGTGAACATTCCTTTGCAATAACTTTAGCCAATTCACCACCATTAAAACTTTTAACTTTCAGGATCAATCGAACTTCTTGAACAATCTGGAAGCTCTCTCTTAAAGATTCCACATCTTTATAAGGAAGTTTTTGTCGGTAAACTTCTGTTGTTTTCCACCACAATGGAAGACCCAGACCAAGCATAATGAAAATAAACAAATGGGATGCATATTTGGTTTCTTTTATTTTGTTCATAATTATTCCGGCTTCTTTTGCTGATTATTATAGGTTTTTACATAAATCAATTTCTTTTCAATCGAGCCATTAAACAGCTCTTTATTATTTTCCAGTGCCAAGCTAGCTGAGAAGAAAAAAAGACTGAAACGAATAGTTAGAACTTAGCAATAAAAAAACTAATTTTAAAATTTTCAGGTATTTTTCTAGTTTTAATTAAAAAAATAAAATTATTGCTCAGACATCATAAACATTTTTGCAGTTTACATCATAACTTTAAAAATCCTGAACTGAAAACTAAAATAAAGAAATTATTTTCTTACGGAAATAAAGTACAACGCTCCATAGATAAATACTTTAGGAGTTGAGCCAAAAAAGTTTCGTTCCAGGAGGGAAGTAGATGTTAATATTATTTCCTAAAACAGAGCTGCAGAAAATACAGTTTTTCGTAAGAAAATTATCTTTATTTTAACTTATTTCTGTTAATTATGACAGTTTTTAAATAAATCAATTTCCTTTCCAATTGGCCATTAAACACTGTTCTAATAGTTTCCAGTGCCGAGCTAGCTGAGGCGGAAAAAAGATGCTGTTTAGGCAGAATGCTGCAGCAGCTGCCACTTTTCTTGATTTTCAAGCCAATATAAATCTTGCGTTTCCACCCAAGAGACACAAAATTTTTTATATAGGGGTTTCGGATAAAGCGGTTCTAATGGTGTACTTTTTGTTTTGATCTGACTCTGTTTTTAGGAGTTATGGGCTATTATATTTTTCAACGTTAGACGTGTTCGTCTCCTAGTAGGTTGTTAGCTACCGTTGCAACCCGGATTTCTTAAAGTAGATGTTTTTATTTCTCGAGTCTGATATTTTTTTCTGTTTTTCTTCCTTTTTTTTCGTTCACGTGAGGTCATAATTTTTCAAAGTTTAAAATTATTAAATTCATGAAATCACGTATTGATTAGCTAACACCTTACAAAAAACAAAACTAATTTTTGATTAGGAATTTCTCTAGTTTGAATTATAAAATTAGTATTATTGGTTAGACACCATCAATATTTTTGCAGTTTACATAATAACTTTAGCGATTCTGAACTGAAAACTTAAATAAAAAAAAAAATTTCTTAGAAATATAAAAAAAAACACTATAGAGATATATAATATGCGGGTTGAGCCAAAAAAATTTTGCTTTCAGGAAACAAAAAATAAAACTAATCTTAAAATTTTCAGGTGGTTTCCTGGTTTGAATTAAAAAAATTGGTATTCTTAGTTTGACACCTCACATATTTTTGCAGTTTACATAATAACTTTAATTGAATCTGAACTGAAAACTAAAATACAAAAAAAAGAATTTTTTCTTTGAAAATATACGACAATGGCCTAAGCCAAAAAAAATCTTTGCTTCCAGATGACAAAAAACTACAAATTTTCAGGTATATTTCTAGTTTGAATTGAAAAATTAGTATTATTGGTCAGACACCATAAATATTTTTGCAGTTTACATAATGTTGTTAGCGATTCTGAACTGAAATCTCAAATAAAAACAATCTGTTTTTTTTTGCGAAATATACGATAACAATATAGAGACATGTACTTCATGGGTTAATACAAAATAATTTGGTTCCAGGATATAATTTTCAATGATCATCTTTTAATGTAAGACAAAAAAGCTTCGCCAAGATTGCAGATAAATAAAGGTAGGGTTATTAGGCAAGAAGATTTGGCTTCATACTTAGATTACGTCAGATATGGTTATAACCTAAACGATTATAACGCTTTTCATCAAGCTTGTACACGAAAATGCATTTTTTTGTCAAAATTGATTCTGTTTTAAAAATAATTTAATTTTTAATTACAAAAGGCACTAAATATACCAATTTCCTTTAAAATGAGCTTTTATACAGCTCTCTATGATTTTTCAATGCCAAGATAGCTGAGGAGAAAAAAAACGGAAAAACAAGCCTGCTGTTGATATGGAATATCATGTTTGCAGCCACTTTTCTTGATTGTCAAACCAATATGTTTTCCTTCTTTTTAAAGTCAAGGGACAGTAAGTTAGTTTCCTATATAGTGGTATTGGACAATGCGGTTCTAATAGTGTAATTTTTTTTATCTGACTGTAGTTTTAAGAGTTACGGGATATTTTTTCTGTGGGACTTGATCGTCTCTTACTAGGTTGCTAGTTACCGCTGCAACCTGGATTTCCCCAAATCGGTTATTAGCATTACTCCAAACACGATTTAGAAGTTAACCATAATTTGACTTGATTTTTAAAAGTTTAAATCAAGAGTCCTTTATGAATATTATTTTTGGACAAAGTAAAAAAACTTTCATTAAAACGACTCGGATTTAAATGAAAAAAAAATTTATTTGCTAATTTTTGAACAAACTTGCGTCTTAGCAAAATTTAGTTATGATTGAACTGGCACACTTCAAAGACTTTTTGGCTAGTCTTTATCAGAGAATTGATATGAATGAAAATGAAAGTTCAAAAAAGACTGCATACAAAATTACAACAATAATGGTATAGGACACGCTGATGTCTAAAATAATCTTAAATTTTTATATAAATAGACTCAAAACTCCCACTAAAAGTTTGTGGGAATCCAACTTAGGTTTTCTTCTCTATACTTTTCATAAACATCGTGTTCAGTTGGATTCATGGTTTGGATGTCGTCTTCCAAATTCTTGTTTAAAATCGTGTTGATGTAATCAGTAGAGGTGACCCTAAAGCTCCCATCACTCACCCCTGCTGCCACCTATAACTTTTGTTACATAGTTTATGTCTGGTTATGTGTGTTGGTAGATTTATTTGATGTTTTTCATGGTTTTTGTCAGTGAGAATTTGAAAAACAGGAACTTTGAAGCCAATTTTGGCTGAATCGATTCGTGACGCCCTAAAATGTGTTTCAGTTCTCAGGGGCGTGAAACTTACAGGACTTGTAGATAGGGCTATGTAGATCTCAATGAAAAACAGCCTTTGAAGCTGATGCTTGGTTCAACTTATATGTGGCACCTAAAACCGGACAAAAAAAAAACGATTTGATTAAACTTTACAGGGTATATCGACAGGGACAAGAGGGGCCCAGTAAAGATAAACCTATTAGAAAAAACAAGGGGACAAAGGGACCTCAATAAAAATAAAAGTATTGAAAAAAATCTTGCTGTATTGATTCGCGGTGCTCAAAATGGTTTTAGGCGTTTACCCCCCGAAAAATACCCCCTGGGAATTATCTCCCCCTGGAGAAGACCCTCCCGCAGAAAATACTCTCTTTTTGGCATGCCAAATGACTGGCTTGAAATTTACTGGGCATATATGCACTGGGCAAAACAACCTCTAAGGTGAGAAAATATTCTGAACACAATTAGGGTTGTATCGATTCGTAATGTTCCAAAATGTGCCAAACATTGTGTTCTCCGATTTTCTTTTTGTGGGATGAGAGGGGTGCGAGTCCTGGTGTCGCTGGGTATTTGGTTTGGAACGGTGGTCAGTCACATGCCTCTGTAAGCTCAGCCAGAGTCGACCCAGTTCTAAATGGGAACCTGGACAAATCTGGGGAAGGTAAATAAGAAGCGTATGCGAAAGTGCAGGATGGCTGACCCCTAACTCTCCATTGCACTTCCTGGATGAAGGGCCATGAAACGGAGATCAGTACCACCGGTAGGGACTGTAAAGTCTAATGCCGTATTCTTTACCATTTTTCCTATTGTAACTAGACCATGAGAATGTTCCTTAATGAGGACAACAAGAAGAAAAATTTGGTTGTATCGACTTGTACATTCGAAAAATTCTGTTTTTTTCCCTTTATCCGCTTGATAGTTCCTGGGTATGTGAGTAGAAAGGGGGGTACCAGCCCAACGATAACAATACCCCTTCGAATCCCGATCCGGACACTTTTTTTAAAAACTCCCACGATAACCACGTGGTTTATGGTTTTCTCAGTGAGAATGAAAAAACAGTATTTTTCTCACTTGAAAAACCAGGAATTTTCTCACTTTTATGGATGTTTTCATGGATGGTTATGTGTGTTGGTCAATTTATTTGATGTTTTTCATGGATGGTTATGGATGATTTATGGTTTTTGTCAGTGAGAATGAAAAAACAGAAACTTTGTCACATTTATGGTCTTTGTCAGTGAAAATGGAAAAACAGGAACTCTGTCACTTTCATGGATTATTGAGTCATTAATCAAATTGTTTCCAGGCAAGGTTAATTAATGTCTGACAGATGACGTCAAGTTAATTAATGTCTGGAGTTCTAACAAGAGAAATGTCTCCGGGCAAAGTTTAGATCACACCTGACAGATGATGTCGTGATTGATTGATTGACATGAAAGGGTAATTAATTTGTTGTTCTAAAGAGAATTGATTCATGAAAGGGAATTAATTTGGAGTTCTTCCAGAAGAATCGTTTCCGACCAAATGTTTTGATCTTAGCGCGCGACAGGGTTTCTTTTGTAATTTCAAATGTGAAAGCATAGGGATGCTAAACAAAAGGAACACGCTAAAATTACGTTTAGAGATTATTTGGGCGAAACCGTTTTAACCATTTTATGGAATTATTTCGGCGAAACAGTTAGAGACATTCTAAAAGATGATTATAGAAGAGAATTTGAGGGTAAAACTCTGTGGTCGTTATGATACACAAGTTCGATTTTAACAGTGTCGTAAGGTCCTCTACCACAACCCAAAGGGTTCCGATCCCCCTACCCCAACTCCAAAGGGTTCCAATCCCTCTACCCCAACCCCGAAGGAAGCCACCGGTCCTCAAAGGTCCACTGGGCTCCCAAAGGGCCCCTCGGCCCTCAAGGTTCCCCCAGACCCCCCCCCCGGGGCCCAAAGGGCCCCTCCCCCCTTTGGCCCCCCAAAGGGGCCCCTCTCCCTCCATCTCCTCCCTCCTCCTCCCCTTCCCCTCCTTCCCCTCCCCTCCTCCCCCTCCTCCTCCTCCCCTCCTCCTCCTCCCTCCTCCTCCTCCTCTTCCTCCTCTCCCCTCCCCTTCCCTCCCCCATTTTTTATACTTTTTTTGTGCATTGAGACACAGAACGACCCCCTCCCCCGGCCCCTCCCCCCTCCAAAGGTCTGATTTTTCAAAGTTCATTTTGAGGGGCCCCTCTCCCTCCATCTCCTCCCTACTCCTCCCCTTCCCCTGCCCTCCTCCCCCTCCCCCTCCCCTCCCCTCCCCTCCTCCTCCTCCCCTCCTCCTCCTCCCCCCATCCTCTCCTCCCCTTCCCTCCCCCATTTTTTATACTTTTTTTGTGCATTGAGACACAGAACGACCCCCTCCCCCTGGCCCCTCCCCCCTCCAAAGGTCTGATTTTTCAAAGTTCATTTTGAATTTCCTTCGTTGAAATGCAAGAGTTGGAATGTTTCAGTAGTGTTTGGTTGTAGTTTACCGTGTCGCAGTTACATTTTCTTGATTTTTCAAAGTTCATTTCGAATTTCTTTCGTTGAAATGCAAGAGTTGGAATATTTCAGTAGTGTTTGTTTGTGGTTTACCTTGTCACAGTTAGATATTAGTTATTTTTAAATGTTCATTTTGAATTTTTTTAGTTTAAATGAAAGAGTTGGAATATTTCAGTAGTGTTAGGTTGTGGTTTACCTTGTCACAGTTACATTTTCTTGATTTTTCAAAGTTCATTTCGAATTTCTTTCGTTGAAATGCAAGAGTTGGAATATTTCAGTAGTGTTTGGTTGTGGTTTAACTTGTCACAGTTACATTTTATTGATTTTTAAAAGATAATTTTGAATTTCTTTTGTTGAAATGCAATAGTTTGAATATTTCAGTAGTGTTTGGTTGTGGTTTACCTTGTCACAGCTACATTTTCTTAATTTTTCAAAGTTCAATTTGAATTTCTTTCGTTGAAATGCAAGAGTTGGAATATTTCATTAGTGTTTCGTTGTGGTTTACCTTGTCACAGTTACATTTTTTCGATTTCTCAAAGTTCATTTTGAATTTCATTCATTGAAATGTCAGAGTTGGAATATTTCAGTAGTGTTTTGTCGTGGTCTACCTTGTCATAATTACATTTTCTTGTTTTTTCAAAGTTCATTTGAATTTCTTTCGTTGAAATGCAAGAGTTGGATTATTTCACTAGTGGTTTGTTGTGGTTTACCTTGTCACACTTACATTTTCTTGATTTTTCAAAGTTCATTTTGAATTTCTTTCGTTGAAATTCAAGAGTTCAAATATTTTAGTAGTGTTTGGTTGTGGTTTACCTTGTCACAGTTACATTTTCTTGATTTTTCAAAGTTCATTTTGTATTTCTTTCGTTGAAATGCAAGAGTTGGAATATTTCACTATTGTTTGGTAGTAGTTTACCTTGTCACAGTTACATTTTCTTGATTTTTCAAAGTCCATCTTGAATTTCTTTCGTTGAAATGAAAGAGTTGGAATATTTCAGTAGTGTTTGGTTGTGGTATACCTTGTCACAGTTACATTTTTTGGATTTTTCAAAGTTAATTTTGAATTTCCTTCGTTGAAATGCAATAGTTGGAATATTTCAGTAGTGTTTGTTACATCTCTTGCATTTTTCAAAGTTCATTTCGAATTTTTTTCGTTGAAATGAAAGAGTTGGAATATTTCAGTAGTGTTTGTTTGTGGTTTACCTTGTCACAGTTACATTTTATGGATTTTTCAAAGTTCATTTTGAATTTCATTCGTTGAAATGCAAGAGTTGGAATATTTCAGTAGTGTTTGGTTGTGGTTTACCGTGTCACAGTTACATTTTCTTGATTTTTAAAGTTAATTTAGAATTTCTTTCGTTGAAATGCAAGAGTTGGAATATTTCAGTAGTGTTTGGTTGTGGTTTACCTTGTCACAGTTACATTTTCCTGATTTTTCAAAGTTCATTTTGAATTTCTTTCATTGAAATGCAATATTTGGAATATTTCAGTAGTGTTTGGTTGTGGTTGACATTGTCACAGTTACATCTTCTCGATTTTTTAAAGTTCATTTTGAATTTCTTTCATTTAAATTCAAGAGTTGGAATATTTCACTAGTGTTTGGTTGTGGTTTACCTTGTCACAGTTACATTTTCTAGATTTTTCAAAGTTCATTTTGAATTTCTTTCGTTGAAATGCAAGAGTATTCAGTAGTGTGCTGTTGTAGTTTACCCTGTCACAGTTACATTCCCTTGATTTTTCAAAGTTCATTTTGAATTTCTTTCGTTGAAATGCAAGAGTTGGAATATTTCAGCAGTGGTTGGTTGTGGTTTACCTTGTCAGAGTTACATTTTCTTGATTTTTCAAAGTTCATTTGGAATTTCTTTCGTTGAAATGCAAGAGTTGGAATATTTCAGAAGTGTTTGGTTGTGGTTTACCTTGTCACAGTTACATTTTCTTGATTTTTCAAAGTTCATTTTGAATTTCTTTCTTTTAAATGCAAGAGCTGGAATATTTCAGTAGTGAGTGGTTGTGGTTTATCGTGTCACAGTTACATTTTCTTGATTTTTCAAATTTCATGTAGATTTTAGTTCTTTGAAATTAACTATTTTTTATATTTAATTTGTGTTTTTTTGTTGTTTAACTTGTAAAATTTAAATCTTACTGATTTTTAAAATTTCATTTTGAATTTCTTTCATTGAAATGCAAGAATTGGAATATTTCAGTAGTGTTTGGTTGTGGTTTAACTTGTCACAGTTACATTTTCTTGATTTTCAAAGTTTATTTTGAATTTTTTCGTTGAAATTCAAGAGTTGGAATATTTCAGTAGTGTGTGGTTGTGGTTTACCTTGTCACAGTTACATTTTCTTGATTTTTCAATGTTCATTTGAATTTATTTCGTTGAAATGCAAGAGTTGGATTATTTCAGTAGTGTTTGGTTGTGGTTTACCTTGTCACACTTACATTTTCTTGATTTTTCAAAGTTCATTTTGAATTTCTTTCGTTGAAATGCAAGAGTTCAAATATTTTAGTAGTGTTTGGTTGTGGTTTACCTTGTCACAGTTACATTTTCCTGATTTTTCAATGTTCATTTTGAATTTCTTTCGTTGAAATTCAAGAGTTTGAATATTTAACTAGTGTTTGGTAGTGGTTTAACTTTTCACAGTTAAATTTTCTTGATTTTTCAAAGTCCATTTTGAATTTTTTTCTTTGAAATGCAAGAGTTGGAATATTTCAGTAGTGTTTGGTTGTGGTTTACCTTGTCACAGTTACATTTTTTTGATTTCTCAAAGTTCATTTTGAATTTCCTTCGTTGAAATGCAAGAGTTGGAATATTTCAGTAGTGTTTGTTCCAACTCTTGCATTTTTCAAAGTTAATTTCGAATTTCTTTCATTGAAATGCAAGAGTTGGACTATTTCAGTAGTGTATGATTGTTGTTTACCTTGTCACAGTTACATTTTCCTGATTTTTCAAAGTTCATTTTGAATTTCTTTCATTGAAATGAAAGAGTTGGAATATTTCAGTAGTGTTTGCTTATGGTTTACCTTGTCACAGTTACATTTTCTTGATTTTTCAAAGTTTATTTTGAATTTTTTCGATGAAATACAAGAGTTGGAATATTTCAGTAGTGTTTGGTTGTGGTTTACCTTGTCAGAGTTAAATTATCTTGATTTTTCAAAGTTCATTTTGAATTTCTTTCGCTGAAATGCAAGATTTGGAATATTTCAGTAGTGTTTGGTTGTGGTTCACCTTGTCACAGTTACATTTTCTTGATTTTTCAAAGTTCATTTGAATTTCTTTCGTTGAAATGCAAGAGTTCGAATATTTTAGTAGTGTTTGGTTTGTGGTTTACCTTGTCACAGTTACATTTTATTGATTGTTCAAAGTTCATTTTGAATTTCTTTCGTTGAAATGCAAGAGTTGGAATATTTCACTAGTGTTTGGTAGTGGTTTACCTTGTCACAGTTACATTTTCTTGATTTTTCAAAGTTCATTTTGAATTTTTTCGTTGAAATGCAAGAGTTGGAATATTTCAGTAGTGTTTGGTTGTGGTTTACCTTGTCACAGTTACATTTTCTTGTTTTTTCAAAGTTCATTTTGAATTTCCTTCGTTGAAATGCAAGAGTTGGAATATTTCATTAGTGTTTGTTCCAACTCTTGCATTTTTCAAAGTTCATTTCGAATTTCTTTCGTTGAAATGCAAGAGTTGGAATATTTCAGTAGTGTTTGGTTGTGGTTTACCTTGTCACAGTTACATTTTCTGGATTTTTCAAAGTTCATTTTGAATTTCATTCGTTGAAATGCAAGAGTTGGAATATTTCAGTAGTGATTGGTTGTGGTTTACCGTGTCACAGTTACATTTTCTTGATTTTTCAAAGTTCATTTCGAATTTCTTTCGTTGAAATGCAAGAGTTGGAATATTTCAGTAGTGTTTGGTAAATGTGTTTCATAAACATCGTGTTCAGTTGGATTCATGGTTTGGATGTCGTCTTCCAAATTCTTGTTTAAAATCGTGTTGATGTAATCAGTAGAGGTGACCCTATAACTCCCATCACTCACCCCTGCTGCCACCTATAACTTTTGTTACATAGTTTATGTCTGGTTATGTGTGTTGGTAGATTTATTTGATGTTTTATGGATTTTATCAGTGAGAATTTGAAAAACAGGAACTTTGAAGCCAATTTTGGCTGAATCGATTCGTGACGCCCTAAAATGTGTTTCAGTTCTCAGGGGCGTGAAACTTACAGGACTTGTAGATAGGGCTATGTAGATCTCAATGAAAAACAGCCTTTGAAGCTGATGCTTGGTTCAACTGATATGTGGCACCTAAAACCGGACAAAAAAAAAACGATTTGATTAAACTTTACAGGGTATATCGACAGGGACAAGAGGGGCCCAGTAAAGATAAACCTATTAGAAAAAACAAGGGGACAAAGGGACCTCAATAAAAATAAAAGTATTGAAAAAAATCTTGCTGTATTGATTCGCGGTGCTCAAAATGGTTTTAGGCGTTTACCCCCCGAAAAATACCCCCTGGGAATTATCTCCCCCTGGAGAATACCCTCCCGCAGAAAATACTCTCTTTTTGGCATGCCAAATGACTGGCTTGAAATTTACTGGGCATATATGCACTGGGCAAAACAACCTCTAAGGTGAGAAAATATTCTGAACACAATTAGGGTTGTATCGATTCGTAATGTTCCAAAATGTGCCAAACATTGTGTTCTCCGATTTTCTTTTTGTGGGATGAGAGGGGTGCGAGTCCTGGTGTCGCTGGGTATTTGGTTTGGAACGGTGGTCAGTCACATGCCTCTGTAAGCTCAGCCAGAGTCGACCCAGTTCTAAATGGGAACCTGGACAAATCTGGGGAAGGTAAATAAGAAGCGTATGCGAAAGTGCAGGATGGCTGACCCCTAACTCTCCATTGCACTTCCTGGATGAAGGGCCATGACACGGAGATCAGTACCACCGGTAGGGAATGTAAAGTCAAGTGCCGTATTCTTTACCATTTTTCCTATTGTAACTAGACCATGAGAATGTTCCTTAATGAGGACAACAAGAAGAAAAATTTGGTTGTATCGACTTGTACATTCGAAAAATTCTGTTTTTTTCCCTTTATCCGCTTGATAGTTCCTGGGTATGTGAGTAGAAAGGGGGGTACCAGCCCAACGATAACAATACCCCTTCGAATCCCGATCCGGACACTTTTTTTAAAAACTCCCACGATAACCACGTGGTTTATGGTTTTCTCAGTGAGAATGAAAAAACAGTATTTTTCTCACTTGAAAAACCAGGAATTTTCTCACTTTTATGGATGTTTTCATGGATGGTTATGTGTGTTGGTCAATTTATTTGATGTTTTTCATGGATGGTTATGGATGATTTATGGTTTTTGTCAGTGAGAATGAAAAAACAGAAACTTTGTCACATTTATGGTCTTTGTCAGTGAAAATGGAAAAACAGGAACTCTGTCACTTTCATGGATTATTGAGTCATTAATCAAATTGTTTCCAGGCACGGTTAATTAATGTCTGACAGATGACGTCAAGTTAATTAATGTCTGGAGTTCTAACAAGAGAAATGTCTCCGGGCAAAGTTTAGATCACACATGACAGATGATGTCGTGATTGATTGATTGACATGAAATGGGAATTAATTTGTTGTTCTAAAGAGAATTGATTCATGATAGGGAATTAATTTGGAATTCTTCCAGAAGAATCGTTTCCGACCAAATGTTTTGATCTTAGCGCGCGAAAGGGTTTCTTTTGTAATTTCAAATGTGAAAGCATAGGGATGCTAAACAAAAGGAGCACGCTAAAATTACGTTTAGAGATTATTTGGGCGAAACCGTTTTAACCATTTTATGGAATTATTTCGGCGAAACAGTTAGAGACATTCTAAAAGATGATTATAGAAGAGAATTTGAGGGTAAAACTCTGTGGTCGTTATGATACACAAGTTCGATTTTAACAGTGTCGTAAGGTCCTCTACCACAACCCAAAGGGTTCCGATCCCCCTACCCCAACTCCAAAGGGTTCCAATCCCTCTACCCCAACCCCGAAGGAAGCCACCGGTCCTCAAAGGTCCACCGGGCTCCCAAAGGGCCCCCCGGCCCTCAAGGTTCCCCCAGACCCCCCCCCGGGGCCCAAAGGGCCCCTCCCCCCTTTGGCCCCCCAAAGGGGCCCCTCTCCCTCCATCTCCTCCCTCCTCCTCCCCTTCCCCTCCTTCCCCTCCCCTCCTCCCCCTCCTCCTCCTCCCCTCCTCCTCCTCCCTCCTCCTCCTCCTCTTCCTCCTCTCCCCTCCCCTTCCCTCCCCCATTTTTTATACTTTTTTTGTGCATTGAGACACAGAACGACCCCCTCCCCCCGGCCCCTCCCCCCTCCAAAGGTCTGATTTTTCAAAGTTCATTTTGAGGGGCCCCTCTCCCTCCATCTCCTCCCTACTCCTCCCCTTCCCCTGCCCTCCTCCCCCTCCCCCTCCCCTCCCCTCCCCTCCTCCTCCTCCCCTCCTCCTCCTCCCCCCATCCTCTCCTCCCCTTCCCTCCCCCATTTTTTATACTTTTTTTGTGCATTGAGACACAGAACGACCCCCTCCCCCTGGCCCCTCCCCCCTCCAAAGGTCTGATTTTTCAAAGTTAATTTTGAATTTCCTTCGTTGAAATGCAAGAGTTGGAATGTTTCAGTAGTGTTTGGTTGTGGTTTACCTTGTCACAGTTACATTTTCTTGATTTTTCAAAGTTCATTTCGAATTTCTTTCGTTTAAATGCAAGAGTTGGAATATTTCAGTAGTGTTTGGTTGTGGTTTACCTTGTCACAGTTAAATTTTCATGATTTTTAAATGTTAATTTTGAATGTCATTAGTTGAAATGCAAGAGTTGGAATATTTCAGTAGTGTTTGGTTGTGGTTTACCGTGTCACAGTTACATTTTCTTGATTTTTCAAAGTTCATTTAGAATTTCTTTCGTTGAAATGCAAGAGTTGGAATATTTCAGTAGTGTTTGGTTGTGGTTTACCTTGTCACAGTTACATTTTCTTGATTTATCAAAGTTCATTTTGAATTTCTTTTGTTGAAATGCAAGAGTTGTAATATTTTAGTAGTGTTTGGGTGTGATTTACTTTGTCACAGCTAAATTTTCTTAGTTTATCAAAGTTCATTTTGAATTTCTTTCGATGAAGTGCAAGAGTTCGCTTACTTTATTAATTTTCAGTTGTGGTTTACCTTGTCAGTGTTAAAGTTGATGGATATTTCAATTTTCATTTTTGATTTATTTCATTGAAATGTAAGAGTTGAAATATTTCAGTAGTGTTTGGTTGTGGTTTACCTTGTCACAGTTAAATTTTCTTGATTTTTAAAAGTTAATTTTAAATTCTTTCGTCGAAATGAGAGAGTTAGAATATTTCAGTAGCGTTTTGTTGTGGTTTAACTTTTAACACTTACATTTTCTTTATTTTTAAAAGTTCATTTTTTAATTTCTTTCATTGAAATGCAAGAGTTCGAATATTTGAGTAGTGTTTGGTTGTGGTTTACCTTGTCACAGTTACATTTTCTTGATTTTTCAAAGTTCATTTTGAATTTATTTCGTTGAAATGCAAGAGTTGGAATATTTCACTAATGTTTGGTTGTGGTTTACCTTGTCACAGTTACATTTTCTTGATTTTTCAAAGTCCATCTTGAATTTCTTTCGTTGAAATGCAAGAGTTGGAATATTTCAGTAGTGTTTGGTTGTGGTTTACCTTGTCACAGTTACATTTTTTGGATTTTTCAAAGTTCATTTTGAATTTCCTTCGTTGAAATGCAAGAGTTGGAATATTTCAGTAGTGTTTGTTCCAACTCTTGCATTTTTCAAAGTTCATTTCTAATTTCTTTCGTTGAAATGCAAGAGTTGGAATATTTCAGTAGTGTTTGGTTGTGTTTTACCTTGTAACAGTTACATTTTCTGGATTTTTCAAAGTTCATTTTGAATTTCCTTCGTTGAAATGCAAGAGTTGGAATATTTCAGTAGTGTTTGGTTGTGGTTTACCGTGTCACAGTTACATTTTCTTGATTTTTAAAGTTCATTTCGAATTTCCTTCGTTGAAATGCAAGAGTTGGAATATTTCAGTAGTGTTTGGTTGTGGTTTACCTTGTCACAGTTACATTTTCATGATTTTTCAAAGTTCATTTTGATTTTCTTTCATTGAAATGCAAGATATGGATTATTTCAGTATTGTTTGGTTGTGGTTGACATTTTCACAGTTACATATTCTCGATTTTTTAAAGTTCATTTTGAATTTCTTTCATTTAAATTCAAGAGTTGGAATATTTCACTAGTGTTTGGTTGTGGTTTACCATGTCACAGTTACATTTTCTAGATTTTTCAAAGTTCATTTTGAATTTCTTTCGTTGAAATGCAAGAGTATTCAGTAGTGTGCTGTTGTAGTTTACCCTGTCACAGTTACATTCCCTTAATTTTTCAAAGTTCATTTTGAATTTCCTTCGTTGAAATGCAAGAGCTGGAATATTACACTAGTGTTAAGTTTTGTTTTACCGTTTAAATGTTACATTTTACATATTTTTCAATGGTACGTTATAATTTCCTAATTTGTAATTATTGAGTTGTACTAGTTCAGTCTTGTTTTTTTGTGGTTTAAATTGTCACATTTACATTTTAATGATTTTTCAAACTTCATTTTGAATTTCTTTCTTTGAAATGCAAGAGTTGGAATATTTCAGTAGTGTTTGGTTGTGGTTTAACTTGTCACATTTACATTTTCTTGATTTTCAAAGTTTATTTTGAATTTTTTTCGTTGAAATGCAAGAGTTGGAATATTTCAGTAGTGTGTGGTTGTGGTTCACCTTGTCACAGTTACATTTTCCTGATTTTTCAAAGTTCATTTGAATTTCTTTCGTTGAAATGCAAGAGTTGGATTATTTCAGTAGTGTTTGGTTGTGGTTTACCTTGTCACACTTACATTTTCTTGATTTTTCAAAGTTCATTTTGAATTTCTTTCGTTGAAATGCAAGAGTTCAAATATTTAAGTAGTGTTTGGTTGTGGTTTACCTTGTCACAGTTACATTTTCCTGATTTTTCAAAGTTCATTTTGAATTTCTTTCGTTGAAATAAAAGAGTTGGAATATTTCATTATTGTTTGTTATTTGTTTAACGTGTCACAGATAAAGTTTAGTTATTTTTCAAATTCCATTTTGAATTTTTTCGTTGAAATTCAAGAGTTGGAATATTTCAGTAGTGTTTGGTTGTGGATTACCGTGTCAGAGTTACATTTTTTTGATTTCTCAAAGTTCATTTTGAATTTCCTTCGTTGAAATGCAAGAGTTGGAATATTTCAGTAGTGTTTGTTCCAACTCTTGCATTTTTCAAAGTTAATTTCGAATTTCTTTCTTTGAAAAGCAAGAGTTGGAATATTTCAGTAGTGTATCATTGTGGTTGACCTTGTCACAGTTACATCTTCCTGATTTTTCAAAGTTCATTTTTAATTTCTTTCGTTGAAATGCAAGAGTTGGAATATTTCAGTAATGTTTTGTTGTGGTTTACATTGTCACAGATATATTTTCTTGATTTTTCAAAGTTTATTCTTAATTTTTGAGTTGTAATTCAAGAGTTGAAATATTTAAGTAGTGTTTGGTTATGGTTTACCTTGTCAGAGTTACATTCTCTTGATTTTTCAAAGTTCATTTTGAATTTCTTTCGCTGAAATGCAAGATTTGGAATATTTCAGTAGTGTTTGGTTGTGGTTCACCTTGTCACAGTTACATTTTCTTGATTTTTCAAAGTTCATTTGAATTTCTTTCGTTGAAATGCAAGAGTTCGAATATTTTAGTAGTGTTTGGTTTGTGGTTTACCTTGTCACAGTTACATTTTCTTGATTGTTCAAAGTTCATTTTGAATTTCTTTCGTTGAAATGCAAGAGTTGGAATATTTCACTAGTGTTTGGTAGTGGTTTACCTTGTCACAGTTACATTTTCTTGATTTTTCAAAGTTCATTTTGAATTTTTTTCTTTGAAATGCAAGAGTTGGAATATTTCAGTAGTGTTTGGTTGTGGTTTACCTTGTAACAGTTAAATTTTTTTGATTTTTCAAAGTTCATTTTGAATTTCCTTCGTTGAAATGCAAGAGTTGGAATATTTCAGTAGTGTTTGTTCCAACTCTTGCATTTTTCAAAGTTCATTTCGAATTTCTTTCGTTGAAATGCAAGAGTTGGAATATTTCAGTAGTGTTTGGTTGTGGTTTACCTTGTCACAGTTACATTTTCTGGATTTTTCAAAGTTCATTTTGAATTTCCTTCGTTGAAATGCAAGAGTTGGAATATTTCAGTAGTGATTGGTTGTGATTTACCGTGTCACAGTTACATTTTCTTGATTTTTCAAAGTTCATTTTGAATTTCTTTCGTTGAAATGCAAGAGTTGGAATATTTCAGTAGTGTTTGGTTGTGGTTTACCTTGTCACAGTTACATTTTCTTGATTTTTCAAAGTTCATTTTGAATTTCTTTCGTTGAAATGCAAGAGTTGGAATATTTCAGTAGTGTTTGGTTGTGGTTTACCTTGTCACAGTTACATTTTCTTGATTTTTCAAAGTTCATTTTGAATTTCTGTCGTTGAAATGCAAGAGTTGGAATATTCCAGTAGTGTTTGGTTGTGGTTTATCGTGTCACAGTTACATTTTCTTGATTTTTCAAAGTTCATTTCGAATTTCTGTTGTTGAAATGCAAGAGTTGGAATATTTCAGTAGTGTTTGATTGTGGTGTACCTTGTCACAGTTACATTTTCCTGATTTTTCAAAGTTCATTTTGAATTTCTTTCATTGAAATGCAAGAGTTGGAATATTTCAGTAGTGTTTGGTTGTGGTTTACCTTGTCACAGTTACATATTCTTGATTTTTCAAAGTTTATTTTTATTTTTTTTGATGAAATGCAAGAGTCGAAATATTTCAGTAGTGTTTGGTTGTGGTTTACCTTGTCAGAGTTACATTATCTTGATTTTTCAAAGTTCATTTTGAATTTCTTTCGTTGAAATGCAAGAGTTGGAATATTTCAGTTGTGTTTGGTTGTGGTTGACCTTGTCACAGTTACATTTTCATGATTTTTCAAAGTTCATTTTGAATTTCTTTCGTTGAAATGCAAGAGTTGGAATATTTCAGTAGTGTTTGGTTCTGGTTTACCTTGTCATGGTTACATTTTCTTAATTTTTCAAAGTTCATTTTGAATTTCTTTTGTTGAAATGCAAGAGTTGGAATATTTCAGTTGTGATTGGTTGTGGTTGACCTTGTCACAGTTACATTTTCTTGATTTTTCATAGTTCATTTTGAACTTCTTTCGTTGAAATGCAAGAGTTGGAATATTTCAGTAGTGTTTGGTTGTGGTTTACCTTGTCATGGTTACATTTTCTTAATTTTTCAAACTTAATTTTGAATTTCTTTATTTTAAATGCACGAGTTGGAATATTTCAGTTGTGTTTCGTTGTGGTTTAACTTTTCACAGTTACATTTTCTTGATTTTTCAAAGTTAATTTTGAATTTCTTTCGTTGAAATGCAAGAGTTGGAATATTTCAGTAGTGTTTGGTAGTGGTTTACATTGACAAAGTTAAATTTTATTGATTTTTCAAAGTTCATTTTTAATTTATTTCATTGAAATGCAAGAGTTGGAATATTTCAGTAGGGTTTGGTTGTGGTTTACCTAGTCACAGTTACATTCTCTTGATTTTTCAAAGTTCATTTTGAATTTCTATCGTTGAAATGCAATAGTTGAAATATTTCAGTAGTGTTTTGTTGTGGTTTACCGTGTCACAGTTACATTTTGTTGATTTTCAAAGTTCATTCCGAATTTATTTAGTTGAAATTCAAGAGTTGGAATATTTCAGTAGTGTTTGGTTGTGGTTTACCTTGTCACAGTTACATTTTCCTGATTTTTCAAAGTTCATTTTGAATTTTTTTTCTTTGAAATGCAAGAGTTGGAATATATCAGTAGTGTTTTGTCGTGGTTTACCTTGTCACAGTTACATTCTCTAGATTTTTCAAAGTTCATTTTGAATTTCTTTCGTTGGAATGCAAGAGTTGGAATATTTCAGTAGTGTTTTGTCGTGGTTTACCTTGTCACAGTTAAATTTTCTTGATCTTTCAAAGTTTATTTTGAATTTCTTTCTTTGAAATGCAAGAGTTGGAATATTTCAGTAGTGTTTTGTTGTGGTTTACCTTGTCACAGTTACATTCTCTTGATTTTTCAAAGTTCATTTTGAATTTCTTTCATTGAAATGCATGAGTTGGAATATTTCAGTAGGGTTTGGTTGTGGTTCACCTTGTCACAGTTACATTTTCATGATTTTTCAAAGTTCATTTTGAACTTCTTTTGTTGAAATGCAAGAGTTGGAATATTTCAGTAGTGTTTGGTTGTGGTTTACCTTGTCACGATTACATTTTCTTAATTTTTCAAAGTTCATTTTGAATTTCTTTCGTTGAAATACAAGAGTTGGAATATTTCAGTTGTTTTTCGTTGTGGTTTACCTTGTCACAGTTACATTTTCTTGATTTTTCAAAGTTCATTTTGAATTTCTTTCGTTGAAATGCAAGAGTTGGAATATTTCATTAGTGTTTGGTTGTGGTTTACCTTGTCACAGCTACATTTTCTTGATTTTTCAAAGTTCATTTTGAATTTCTTTCGTTGAAAAGCAAGAGTTGGAATATTTCAGTAGTGTTTGGTTGTGGTTTACCTTGTCACAGTTAAATTTTCTTGAATTTTCAAAGTTCATTTAAAATTTCTTTCGTTGAAATGCAAGAGTTGGAATATTTCAGTAGTGTTTGGTTGTGGTTTACCTTGTCACAGTTACATTTTCCTGATTTTTCAAAGTTCATTTTGAATTTCTTTCGTTGAAATGCAAGAGTTGGAATATTTCAGTAGTGTTTGGTAGTGATTTACCTTGTCACAGTTACATTTTCTTGATTTTTCGAAGTTTATTTTGAATTTCTTTCGTTTAAATGCAAGAGTTGGAATATTTCAGTAGTGTTTGGTTGTGGTGTACCTTGTCAGAGTTACATTCTCTTGATTTTTCAAAGTTAATTTTGAATTTCTTTCTTTGAAATGCAAGAGTTGGAATATTTCAGTAGTGTTTGGTTGTGGTTAACCGTGTCACAGTTACATTTTCTTGATTTTTCAAAGTTCATTTTGAACTTCTTTCGTTGAAATGCAAGAGTTGGAATATTTCAGTAGTGTTTGGTTGTGGTTTACCTTGTCAGGGTTACATTTTCTTAATTTTTCAAAGTTCATATTGAATTTCTCTCGTTGAAATGCAAGAGTTGGAATATTTCAGTTGTGTTTCGTTGTGGTTTACCTTGTCACAGTTACATTTTCTTTATTTTTCAAAGTTCATTTTGAATTTCTTTCGTTGAAATGCAAGAGTTGGAATATTTCAGTAGTGGTTGGTAGTGGTTCACCTTGTCACAGTTACATATTCGTGATTTTTAAAAGATCATTTTGAACTTGTTTAGTTGAAATGCAAGAGTTGGAATATTTCAGTAGTGTTTGGTTGTGGTTTACCTTGTCAGAGTTACATTCTCCTGATTTTTCAAAGTTCATTTTGAATTTCTTTCGCTGAAATGCAAGATTTGGAATATTTCAGTAGTGTTTGGTTGTGGTTAACCTTGTCACAGTTACATTTTCTTGATTTTTCAAAGTTCATTTGAATTTCTTTCGTTGAAATGCAAGAGTTCGTATATTTTAGGAGTGTTTGGTTTGTGGTTTACCTTGTCACAGTTACATTTTCTTGATTGTTCAAAGTTCATTTTGAATTTCTTTCGTTGAAATGCAAGAGTTGGAATATTTCACTAGTGTTTGGTAGTTGTTTACCTTGTCACAGTTACATTTTCTTGATTTTTCAAAGTCCATTTTGAATTTTTTTCGTTGAAATGCAAGAGTTGGAATATTTCAGTAGTGTTTCGTTGTGGTTTACCTTGTCACAGTTACATTTTCTTGATTTTTCAAAGTTCATTTTGAATTTCCTTCGTTGAAATGCAAGAGTTGGAATATTTCAGTAGTGTTTGTTCCAACTTTTGCATTTTTCAAAGTTCATTTCGAATTTCTTTCGTTGAAATGCAAGAGTTGGAATATTTCAGTAGTGTTTGGTTGTGGTTTACCTTGTCACAGTTACATTTTCTGGATTTTTCAAAGTTCATTTTGAATTTCCTTCGTTGAAATGCAAGAGTTGGAATATTTCAGTAGTGATTGGTTGTGGTTTACCGTGTCACAGTTACATTTTCTTGATTTTTCAAATTACATTGCGAATTTCTTTCGTTGAAATGCAAGAGTTGGAATATTTCAGTAGTGTTTGGTTGTGGTTTACCTTGTCACAGTTACATTTTCTTGATTTTTTAAAGTTCATTTTGAATTTCTTTCGTTGAAATGCAAGAGTTGGAATATTTCAGTAGTGTTTGGTTGTGGTTTACCTTGTCACAGTTACATTTTCTTGATTTTTCAAAGTTCATTTTGAATTTCTTTCGTTGAAATGCAAGAGTTGGAATATTTCAGTAGTGTTTGGTTGTGGTTTACCGTGTCACAGTTACATTTTCTTGATTTTTCAAAGTTCATTTCGAATTTCTTTCGTTGAAATGCAAGAGTTGGAATATTTCAGTAGTGTTTGGTTGTGGTTTACCTTGTCACAGTTAAATTTTCATGATTTTTCAAAGTTCATTTTGAATTTCTTTCATTGAAATGCAAGAGTTGGAATATTTCAGTAGTGTTTGGTTGTGGTTTACCTTGTCACAGTTACATTTTCTTGATTTTTCAAAGTTTATTTTGAATTTTTTCGATGAAATACAAGAGTTGGAATATTTCAGTAGTGTTTGGTTGTGGTTCACCTTGTCACAGTTACATTTTCTTGATTTTTCAAAGTTCATTTTGAACTTCTTTCGTTGAAATGCAAGAGTTGGAATATTTCAGTAGTGTTTGGTTCTGGTTTACCTTGTCATGGTTACATTTTCTTAATTTTTCAAAGTTCATTTTGAATTTCTTTTGTTGAAATGCAAGCGTTGGAATATTTCAGTTGTGTTTGGTTGTGGTTCACCTTGTCACAGTTACATTTTCTTGATTTTTCAAAGTTCATTTTGAACTTCTTTCGTTGAAATGCAAGAGTTGGAACATTTCAGTAGTGTTTGGTTGTGGTTTACCTTATCATGGTTGGATTTTCTTAATTTTTCAAAGTTTATTTTGAATTTCTTTCGTTGAAATGTAAGAGTTGGAATATTTCAGATGTGTTTCGTTGTGGTTTACCTTGTCACAGTTATAATCTCTTGATTTTTCAAAGTTAATTTTGAATTTATTTAGTTGAAATCCAAGAGTTTGAATATTTAATTAGTGTTTGTTTTTGGTTTACATTGTCACAGTTAAATTTTCTTTATTTTTAATAGTTCTTTTTGAATTTTTTTCATTGTAATGCAAGAGTTAGAATATTACAGTAGTTTTCTATCGTGGTTTAAATTTACACAGATACATTATATAGATTTTTAAAATATAAATAATAATATAATTATTTTTCTTTAAATATTTTTTAGATTTCAGTATTGTTTTGTTGTGGTTTACAGTGTCACAGTTAAATTTTCTTGATTTTTCAAAGTTAATTTAGAATTTCTTTCGTTGAAATGCAAGAGTTGGAATATTTCAGTAGTGTTTGGTTGTGGTTTACCTTGTCACAGTTACATTTTCTTGATTTTTCAAAGTTCATTTTGAATTTTTTTTATTTTAAATGCAAGAGTTGGAATATATCAGTATTGTTTTGTAGTGGTTTACCTTGTCACAGTTACATTTTCTTGATATTTCAAAGTTCATTTTGAATTTCTTTCTTTGAAATGCAATAGTTGGAATATTTCAGTAGTGTTTTGTCGTGGTTTACCTTGTCACAGTTAAATTTTCATGATTTTTCAAAGTTCATTTGAATTTCTTTCGTTGAAATGCAAGAGTTGGAATATTTCAGTAGTGTTTGGTTGTGGTTTACCATGTCAGAGTTACATTCTCTTGATTTTTCAAAGTTAATTTTGAATTTCTTTCATTGAAATGCATGACTTTGAATATTTCAGTAGTGTTTGGTTGTGGTTGACCTTGTCACAGTTACATTTTCTTGATTTTTCGAAGTTCATTTTGAACTTCTTTCGTTGAAATACAAGAGTTGGAATATTTCAGTAGTGTTTGGTTGTGGTTTACCTTGTCATGGTTACATTGTCTTAATTTTTCAAAGTTCATTTTGAATTTCTTTAGTTGAAATAAAATAGTTGGAATATTTCAGTTGTGTTTAGTTGTGGTTTACCTTGTCACAGTTACATTTTCTTGATTTTTCAAAGTTCATTTTTAATTTTTTTCGTTGAAATGCAAGAGTTGGAATATTTCATTAGTGTTTGGTTGTGGTTTACCTTGTCACAGATACATTTTCTTGATTTTTCAAAGTTCATTTTGAATTTCTTTCGTTGAAATGCAAGAGTTGGAATATTTCAGTAGTGTTTGGTTGTGGTTTACATTGTCACAGTTAAATTTTCTTGATTTTTCAAAGTTCATTTAGAATTTCTTTCGTTGAAATGCAAGAGTTGGAATATTTCAGTAGTGTTTGGTTGTTGTTTACCTTGACACAGTTACATTTTCTTGATTTGTCAAAGTTCATTTTGAATTTCTTTCATTGAAATGCAAGAGTTGGAATATTTCAGTAGTGTTTGGTTGTGGTTTACCTTGTCACAGTTACATCTTCTTGATTTTTCAAAGTTTATTTTGAATTTCTTTCGTTTAAATGCAAGAGTTGTAATATTTCAGTAGTGTTTGGTTGTGGTTTACCTTGTCAGTGTTACATTCTCATGATTTTTCAAAATTAATTTTGAATTTCTTTCGTTTAAATGCAAGAGTTGGAATATTTCAGTAGTGTTCGGTTGTGGTTCATCTTGTCACACTTACATTTTCATAATTTTTCAAAGTTCATTTTGAACTTCTTTCGTTGAAATGCAAGAGTTGGAATATTTCAGTAGTTTTTGGTTGTGGTTTACCTTGTCATGGTTACATTTTCTCAATTTTTTAAAGTTCATTTTGAATTTCTCTCGATGAAATGCAAGAGTTGGAATATTTCAGTTGTGTTTCGTTGTGGTTTACCTTGTCACAGTTACATTTTCTTGATTTTTCAAAGTTCATTTTGAATTTCTTTCGTTGAAATGCAAGAGTTGGAATATTTCAGTAGTGTTTGGTAGTGGTTTACCTTGTCACAATTACATTTTCTTGATTTTTCAAAGTTCATCTTGAATTTTTTTCGTTGAACTGCAAGAGTTGGTATATTTGAGTAGTGTTTGGTTGTGGTTTTCCTTGTCACAGTTACATTTTCTTGATTTTTGAAAGTTCATTTTGAATTTCTTTCGTTGAAATGCAAGAGTTGGAATATTTCAGTAGTGTTTGGTTGTGGTTTAACTTGTCACACTTACATTCTATTGATTTTTCAAAGTTCATTTTGAATTTCTTTTGTTGAAATGCAAGAGTTGGAATATTTCAGTTGTGTTTGGTTGTGGTTTACCTTGTCACAGTTACATTTTCTTGATTTTTCAAAGTTCATTTTGAATTTCTTTCGTTGAAATGCAAGAGTTGGAATATTTCATTAGTGTTTGGTTGTGGTTTACCTTGTCACAGCTACATTTTCTTGATTTTTCAAAGTTCATTTTGAATTTCTTTCGTTGAAATGCAAGCGTTGGAATATTTCAGTTGTGTTTCGTTGTGGTTTACCTTGTCACAGTTACATTTTCTTGATTTTTCAAAGTTCATTTTGAATTTCTTTCGTTGAAATGCAAGAGTTGGAATATTTCAGTAGTGTTTTGTAGTGGTTTACCTTGTCACAGTTACATTTTCTTGATTTTTCAAAGTTCATTTTGAATTTTTTTCATTGAAGTGCAAGAGTTGGAATATTTCAGTAGTGTTTGGTAGTGGTTTACCTTGTCACAGTTACATTTTCTTGATTTTTCAAAGTTTATTTCGAATTTATTTCGTTGAAATGCAAGAGTTGGTATATTTCAGTAGTGTTTAGTTGTGGTTTACCGTGTCACAGTTACATTTTCTTGATTTTTCAAAGTTCATTTTGAATTTCTTTCATTGAAATACAAGAGTTGGAATATTTCAGTAGTGTTTGGTTGTGGTTTACCCTGTCAGAGTTACATTCTCTTGATTTTTCAAAGTTCATTTTGAATTTTTTTCGTTGAAATGCAAGAGTTGGAATATATCAGTAGTGTTTTGTCGTGGTTTACCTTGTCACAGTTACATTTTCTTATTTTTCAAAGTTCATTTTGAATTTCTTTCATTGAAATGCAAGAGTTGAAATATTTCAGTAGTGTTTGCTTATGGTTTAACTTGTCACAGTTACATTTTCTTGATTTTCAAGGTTAATTTGTACTTCTTTAGTCGAAATTGAATAGTTGAAATATTTAAGTAGAGTTTTGTTGTGGTTTAACCTGTCATAGTTACATTTTCTTGATTTTTCAAATTTCATTTTGAATTTATTTCGTTGAAATTCATGATTTGGAATATTTCATTAGTGCTTGGTTGTTGTTCACCTTGTAACAGTTACATTTTCTTGATTTTTCAAATTTTATATTGAACTTCTGTTGTTGTAATGCGCGAGATGGAATATTTATGTAGTATTTGTTTGTGGTTTAACTTGTCATGTATACATTATCTCTATTTTTAAAAGTTAATTTGAAATTATATCGTATAAATGCCCGAACTGGACTATGTAACTATTGTTTTGTAGTTGTTTACCTTGTCAAACTTAGATTCTCATGTTTTTTAAAAGTTAATTTTGAATTTCTTTCGTTGAAATGAAAGAGTTTGAATATTTCATTAGTGTTTGGTTGTGGTTTACATTGTCACAGTTACATATTCTTGATTTTTCAAAGTTTATTTTGAATTTCTTTCGTTGAAAAGCAAGAGTTGGAATATTTCAGTAGTGTGTGTTTGTGGTTTACCGTGTCACAGTTAAATTTTCTTGATTTTTCAAAGTTAATTTAAAATTTATTTCTTTGAAATGCAAGAGTTGGTATATTTCAGTAGTGTTTGGTTGTGGTTTACCTTGTCACAGTTACATTTTCCTGATTTTTCAAAGTTCATTTTTAATTTCTTTCGTTGAAATGCAAGAGTTGGAATATTTCAGTAGTGTTTGGTAGTGATTTACCTTGTCACAGTTACATTTTCTTGATTTTTCGAAGTTGATTTTGAATTTCTTTCGTTTAAATTCAAGAGTTGGAATATTTCAGTAGTGTTTGGTTGTGGTTTACCTTGTCAGAGTTACATTATCATGATTTTTCAAAGTTAATTTTGAATTTCTTTCGTTGAAATGCATGAGTTGGAATATTTCAGTAGTGTTTGGGTGTGGTTCACCGTGTCACAGTTACATTTTCTTGATTTTTCAAAGTTCATTTTGAACTTCTTTCGTTGAAATGCAAGAGTTTGAATATTTCAGTAGTGTTTGGTTGTGGTTTACCTTGTCATGGTTATCTTTTCTTAATTTTTCAAAGTTCATTTTGAATTTCTCTAGTTGAAATGCAAGAGTTGGAATATTTCAGTAGTGTTTGGTTGTGGTTTACCTTGTCACAGTTACATTTTCTTAATTTTTCAAAGTTCATTTTGAATTTCTGTCGTTGAAATGCAAGAGTTGGAATATTTCAGTAGTGTTTGGTAGTGGTTTACCTTGTCACAATTACATTTTCTTGATTTTTCAAAGTTCATCTTGAATTTTTTTTTCGTTGAAATGCAAGAGTTGGAATATTTCAGTAGTGTTTGGTTGTGGTTTACATTGTCACAGTTACTGTATCTTGATTTTTCAACGTTCATTTTGAATTTTTTTTTTTGAAAAGCAAGAGTTGGAATATTTCAGTAGTGTTTGGTTGTGGTTTACCTTGTCACAGTTACACTTTCTTGATTTTTCAAAGTTCATTTTGAATTTCTTTAGTTGAAATGCAAGAGTTGGAATATTTCAGTAGTGTTTGCTTGTGGTTTACCTTGTCACAGTTACATTTTCTTGATTTTTCAAAGTTCATCTGAATTTCCTTCATTGAAATTTAAGAGTTGGAATATTTCAGTAGTGTTTGGCTGTGGTTTACCTTGTCACAGTTACATTTTCTTGATTTTTTAAATTTAATTTTGAATTTCTTTCATTGAAATGCAAGAGTTGGAATATTTCAATAGTGTTTGGTTGTGCTTTACCTTGTCACAGTTACATTTTCTTGATTTTTCAAAGTTCATTTTGAATTTCTTTCATTGAAATGCAAGAGGTGGAATATTTCAGTAGTTTTTGGTTGTGGTTTACCTTGTCACAGTTACATTTTCTTGATTTTTCAAAGTTCATTTTGAATTTTTCTTGTTGAAAGGCAAGAGTTGGAATATTTCAGTAGTGTGTTGATGTCGTTTACCCTGTCACAGTTACATTCCCTTAATTTTTCAAAGTTCATTTTGAATTTCTTTCGCAGAAATGCAAGAGTTGGAATATTTCAGTAGTGTTTGGTTGTGGTTTACCTTGTCACAGTTACATTTTCTTAATTTTTCAAAGTTCATTTTGAATTTCTTTCGTTGCAATGCAAGAGTTGGAATATTTCAGTAGTGTTTTGTTGTGGTTTACCTTGTCACAGTTATATTTTCTTGATTTTTCAAAGTTCATTTTGAATTTCTTTCATTGAAATGCAAGAGTTAGAATATTTCAGTAGTGTTTGGTTGTGGTTTACCTTGTCACAGTTACATTTTCTTGATTTTTCAAAGTTCATTTTGAATTTCTTTCGTTGAAATGCAAGAGTTTGAATATTTCAGAAGTGTTTCGTTGTTGTTTACTTTGTCAGAAACATTTTCTTGATTTTTCAAAGATCATTTTGAATTTCTTTCGTTGAAATGCAAGAGTTGGAATATTTCAGTAGTGTTTGGTTGTGGTTTACCTTGTCAGAGTTACATTTTCTTGATTTTTCCTAGTTCATTTTGAATTTCTTTCATTGAAATGCAAGAGTTGGAATATTTCAGTAGTGTTTGGTTGTGGTTTACCTTGTCACAGTTACACTTTCTTGATTTTTCAAAGTTCATTTTGAATTTCTTTCGTTGAAACGCAAGAGTTGGAATATTTCAGTAGTGTTTTGCTGTGGTTTACCGTGTCACAGTTACACTTTCTTGATTTTTCAAAGTTCATTTTGAATTTATTTTGTTGAAATGCAAGAGTTGGAATATTTCAGTAGTGTTTGCTTGTGGTTTACCTTGTCACAGTTACATTTTCTTGATTTTTCAAAGTTCATCTGAATTCCTTTCCTTGAAATGCAAGAGTTGGAATATTTCAGTAGTGTTTGGCTGTGGTTTACCTTGTCACAGTTACATTTTCTCTATTTTTCAAAGTTTATTTTGAATTTCTATCGTTGAAATGCAAGAGTTGGAATATTTCAGTAGTGTTTTGTTGTGGTTTACTTTGTCATTTACATTCTCTTTATTTTTCAAAGCTCATTATATATTTCTTTAATTGAAAGCTTTTTTGTAATGCTTTACCATGTCAGACTTAAATTTCAGGATTTTTGTTAGGTTAGGTTAGGCTAGATCAAGTTAGATTAAGGTTAAGTTAGGTTAGGTTAGGTTAGCCTACGTACGCGCGCGTACGTAGGCTAACCTCAACCTAACTTAACCTTAATCTAACTTGATCTAACCTAACCTA
>NW_028300413.1:325442-357291 GCF_049724085.1 Artemia sp. Qi Xiang Cuo | reverse complement strand
GGCAGCGATAATATTGGTTCCGAAGTGAGTGCCTTTTTGAGACGGTCTATGGATGTTTGAGCTTCCTGGGACCAGGTAACACTTTTGGAGTTCCCTTTAGTTAATTCCGTGAGGGGTATCGCAATTTGGGCGTAATTGCGCACGAATTTTCTAAAGTAACCAGTAAGACGTAAAATTCCTCTTAATTCTTTCATAGTTCGTGGGGGTTTGAGGTTTTCAACACATTTTATTTTGTCTGGGTCTGGGGATATCTCTCCTTGCGTCACCACTACTCCTAAAAATTTAATTTTAGGTTGAAATAAATTTACTTTTTCAGGCCGGTATTTTAAATTGCCCTCTCTGAATTTCTCGAACACTTTAGCTAGTGTTGTTCAGCGTTTTCTCCTACACATATGACATCATCAACAAAATGAATGATATTCTTTAATCCTCTTAATCGATGCAATAAGGGTCTACATAGCGTGCTTGAACTTGTCTTAAGTCCAAGAGGTACTCTTAAGTATTTATAGGAACCGCATTCAGTTGTAGAAAACGCAGTTTTATAAGACATCTTTTTCGGCTATTTTCACTTGGTGGTAGCCTTGGGTCAGGTCCAGAGAAGAAAATTTTTTTTTTTTACTTTAAATAGAGTCAAGAATTTCATCTATTCTTGGCAAGGGAAATTTATCACTAACGACTTGTTTTTAAGGGCTCTATAATATACTACGAGTCTCAGGTCACCATAATTTCTTGGGACCAAGATCACTGGTACTGAATACGGACTTATACTGGGGCGTATAATCTCATTTTTTTCTAATTCATGAATTTTATTTTTTAACCACTCTTTGTGCTTATACGGTTAACGTAATGGCTGTTTCACGACAGGATTACCGGTCGTTAGAATTGAATGTTCATAAAACGGTATCAGTCCGATGTCATCTTCGGATGCGGAAAACACATCTTTGAAATTCCATAATAATTCGCATAATTTTTTCTTAAGTTCTAAGTCCGTAATATGATCCATATTTAATTTGTTTAAAAATTGTGATTTAGATAGAGGGTATTTGTTATTTGAAGTTTTAATGCCGTTAACTGGGTTTCTTTTGGAATTTTCCCATCTATTTAAATCATTCTCCGAGATAACTTGGATTTGAACTAGATATATTCCCTTTTTTATCGTAATTGTATCATTCTCCAGGCTATTAGTTACCCAAATAAAACCTTCTCCTTTGTCGTACGATATAATCTGTTCTTCGCATGACAGATTTTCAGGAATTTCTTTCGACGGGATCGCAAGACATATTTCGGATCTGCTATCCTCTGGTTCAATCATCTGTGATATTTGAATTCTTTGTATCGTTTTGGGAGGGATTTTTGTTTTCCGTATCGCGAACCCGTAATATTTCTCTTTATTTTCATTGTCTATTAAATTTAGGCTGGCGCTATCCACTCATTACATTGGCTGTGCCTGAACTGCATTGGGGCTTACTACTTTTTTCCATAACTCCACTATTTTCTTGATTTCGTTCTACCTATACTATCGCATATCTCCTATTTTAATTTTTACAGATTTGTCCCATTTATTATTTAAGTTTGCTTCACTTCCCCAATATCACTCAGAATAAGAAAGCGAATTTCTGGTTATGCCACGTCCTCTTTGTAGCGAGACATAAGGTTCAAAGGATTGTGACACTATACCGTCAGAAATTTTATTTAATGCTACATTCTCTTCGTAACCTCTGTTACAATTTTTTAGAGTAGGGGAAGGGGTATTTGCCGGGTATACAAGCCTCTCGTTCGCTAAGTCTAATATTACCTTATTCGACCTTAAAAATTTGTGCTGATGATGGCTTCATACGGAAAATTGTTGTATATTATAAAGTTTGTCGGAAAAATTATATTATCCCTTTTTACGTCTAGGCGAATTGAACCTTTTGCATCCAATTTATGCCCCGCTACGCTAGTTAAATTGGGATTATTAACATTCTTCCGTCGCCTAATATGCAGAGGCAACTTATTAAATACGTATGAGATTATGATATTAACCGTTGCACCAGAGTCAATTAGTGCCTTAAAGTAAATATTTGCCACACAAAAATCATTAAATATAGGTAACTTATTATTACTATCACTAAAAGACGGTACTACTATTGGGTTGGACCTATAAAATATTCTAGGCCCCTTCTGGGTCCAATTTATTCTTCTGAGGGGCCTGACACGTTTCCCGGCGGATTTATTTCATACGTCGGTGTCTGCAATAGAGATTCAGATATTCCCATGGAATCTCTAGCCAAATGATTTACATTTGTTTGCCGATTTTGCAATGTATTATTATGGTAGTTTGGATTTCTTGCGACATTGCCGGGTGCTGGCGTTGAATGCAAATGCCGTTGGATTGAAAAATTTGCGTTTCCCGTCGGAAAATTTCCGGGATTCTCGCACTATAGTGCGAGAATCCCAATATAGTGCGAGAATCCCGGAAATTTGCCGACGGGAATCCTGATTTCGAAAACGGACAATTCGTGGTCAAAATCGATGCTATTTCAAAAGGCATTGGTGCTATTCTTTCGCAAATAATTCCCATTCGAAACACTGATCCTTTACAAGGACCGTCTAATAAAAAAAAATAGAAAAAGTTATATGCTATTCGAGTAGAACTTTATCAAAAGGCAAAAGTAATTATTCTGCCACAAACTTGGAACTATTATTTATAATCCACCACTTGGATAAATTTAGACACTATTTAATTGGTAGAAAATTTAAGCTACGTTCAGACCACAAATGCCTGCAATACTTGCACTCTTTTAAAACCCCCACTGGAATTCCAGCTAGATGCATTATGAAAATCATATATCTAGATTATGAATTTGAATATTTAACAGGCAAAAAAAATGCAGATCGTGACTTCTTGAGTCGATTCTCAGAAAATACTCCGTCGGAGATGAAAAGCAATAATTTTTTATTTTCTGAAACCGAGAAACTGAGAACGCCATCGGAAGCCGAGGAAAACAAAATTAACGCTATCAATACTAAGAGTAAACGTAAATGTAAGAAAAACAAAGTCAAAGACACAGTAAAAGAAAATAAGGATAACTATTGTCCCTTGTCTTAAGAAAATATAAAAAGAAATCAAAAAAAGGACAAAATGTGCTTAGCACTTATTAATTATTTTGTGAATGATAATGCGTTATCATATAAATTCAAAACTCTTAGAAAAGAAATAGATAATTTTTACTATGATTATGATGAAGAAATATTATGCAGAATTGTGACTACTGAGGCAAATAGAAACCAAACTTCAATAATACCTGTATTACCCCAAAACTTAATAATACCTGCCTTTGAATATTTTCATTCAGATATAGGTGGACATTTAGAAATAACGAAAACTTTCCATAAATTAAAACAATATTTTTATGTGCCGTCGGCATTAACAAAACTTAAAGAATTTGTAAGTACATGCGAAGCGTGTATCTTAAGAAAAAAAACAAGCCTATCTTAACCCCCCAATGGTAAGAGTTCCGGTAGCGAGGTCCTCCTTCGATATTGTCTCATTTGATTTATATGAAACCAGTGGAGGCTTACCTGTTTCCAATCGGGGCCATACTTTCAGTTATAGATCACTTTTCTGGATTTACTTTTGCAAAAGCATTAAAGAATCAAGGTGCGTACGCCACGAGTAAGGCGTTAGTGAAAATATTTTTTAAGTTTGGCATTCCAAACAAGGTTATAAGTGATAATAGAAGTAAATTTGTTTCAAAAGTAACGAAGGATTTAATGAGTTGTCTTAACATTGAGAAATTGGTAACATCCCCAAATCATCCACAAGCTAATGGTAAAATAGAAAATAGGCATAAAATATTTTAGAATGTATTAAGCATTTATACAAAAGACAACAGAAATGACTGGGATCAATTCTTACCTTATTTAACCGACATAATCAATACTGTTTATTCAGAAACAACCAAAGAAAACCCTTTTTATATATTATTTGGTCGCGACTTCAGAATACCGTATCATGACATTGTTAAGTCCCGAAAATATTATAATAACACGGAGGATTACAAACAAGCGTTCATAAATAGGATGAGAAAAACTTATAAGATAGTTAGGCAAGAGTTGGAAAAATGTAAAATAAGCCAATAGTTAAGAAACCAACCCAAATTCAAGGGGAACATAGATTTTAAGATAGGAGATTGCGTCGACCTAAGAAATGAGGCAAAGGTGGAGGGCAAGAAACTTTCCAATAAATATTCTGGACCGTACAGAATAGTCAAAAAGTACGATAACGATTTTACTTTTAAAATGGTGAACCCCGATAATGGAAGAACTTACAAGGCACATATTAGCCGAAAAAAGAGCCAAATTTCCGGAAAGATGAGTGTCGCGACCCTCGTCTACCGAATTGTCAGACGCAGAAGACGAACCCCCTATATCAAGATTGGCAGAGCTAAAACCCTTTAATTTCAAGCAAGATTATTTTGAAAATGATAGTGATGAGGAAAACTTTGAAGAATTTTTAGCTATGAAAAATCTAGTTATTCCTAAGAGAAAATCACTAATACCAGTAAGAATAAAACCAAAGAATAGTCCAAAACGTTCATCATCGGAGAGCGTAGGAGAATTAGATTATACGATATCTCCGAAAACACAATTTTTTCCTGATAGAGTTTAGACCCCTTGTCCCCCCAAAAGATTTCCAGATTATATGGTTTCCCCAGCAATCCCAATAGAGAGACCCCTGTCACTACAGGAGGAATTGAACAGAGCTGTAGAAACTCCGGGGTTTATTGTAAAGAAAACTCCTTCCGAAAATTCAATTAAAACAAATCTGTGAGAAACTATGGATTTAATAAATTTCCCCATAAAAAAGAAGCAAAGTACATTGCCTTGGAATCAAACTCCCGAGGATGACCAGCAAGGACAATATGATGATATAACTGTGTCCAAGGTCAAGCCTAAACAATGGACTTCATGGAGGGAAACACTAGTGCAAAAAATGCCCCATCCCCCTGAAGACATGGCATTTAAACAGTGGAGGAACCCCGCAAAAACTCTTCATTCCCTTTACAGCTCTCAAGAGTCTTTCAAATCTCCCGAGTCGAAAACTCAAAACGAGGACTTAGAGAATAAACCTTCTGCTTCCAGAGGAGTAGAAATTTACGAAGGAAGGACAGGTGATACCTCAAAAACGAAAAGTGCCACTTCTAAAAGTTGTAATGCGGAATCATCGGAAACCAGTTCCGAAGAGTCTGACGGTGAATCAGACCATATGGTAGTTAAGGAAACAAGGAATCAAAACCGACTTCAGCGGCCGCGCATGCGAAAGAAACAAAATTAAAAGGGCAAGAATTTTTTAAAAAACAGTACAAAAAGTTTGATCTTATATCGCTAGCAAAACCTAAAAAGCAAAACCGCAAGATCCTTCTTCCGAGATGAACATAACCATGCTCGAACTATTCTGTGAAGAAACTATACTGTAAGTGTTTAAAAAAAATTTGTACAAGACGAAAATAGTGAAGGACCATAATTAACAACAGAAGGAGTGAGTACACTAAGAGAAAGTGGTGACATAGTATTGATATTTTAAATCATTCATATATATACATTGCTAATTGCTTAGATAGAGTTATGTGTAGTATTACAGCATTACTCCATTAATTTACCGTAGATAGAAAGTATAATAATCCCATAAATAGCGTTAGATAAAGACTTGCACATTTCAATTAATATGATTATTATTACATTATACATATCTTAAAATAGTAGTAGTATAGCCCCAACCACATAAAATATTTCCCATTATAATGTTTAAAAAGTTGAAAGTGTAGAACCTATGAGTGTTATATTTAGAAAAAAAATCTTTAGTATAGTAGCTAGGCTTTAACCATAGATAATCTTAGTCCCGTGGAGGAACATTAGAAAAGGATATATAATAAAATAAGAAAAGTAATTGAGAAAATTTTTAAGCACTCCTGATTAAGCTTAAGTTTTCCTTAACACTAACAAATTTTCTCTTCAATGTAACGATTTTTTCATTAACACTAACAGAGTTTTAGTTACAAGTATCAAATTTTTCTTAGAAGTAAAATTTGTTCGTGAGTGTTAACAAATTTTCTGTTAGAACTAACAACTTTTCTGTTAATGATACCAAATTTTTCTTAGAAGTAAAAATTTTTTAGTTTATGATAGCAAGGTTTCTGTTAGAAGTAGCAAGTTTTATTTTAAATCTAACAAATTTTATATTATAAGTAACAACTTTTTCATCAATAATAAAAAACTTTTAATTAATAATTTGAAATTTATATTATAAGTAAACCTTTTTCGTCAGTGATAACAAGTTTTCTGTCAAAGATACCAAATTTTTCTTTGAAGTGACAATTATTTTAGTTTATGATGACAAGGTTTCTGTCAGAAGTAGCAAGTTTTTTTTCAAACTAACAAATTTTCTCTTCGAAGTAACCACTTTTTCATTAATACTAATAGGCTTTTAATTAACACTATCAAATTTATCTTATAAGTAATATGTTTTTCTTAACTGTAACCAATTTTTTCTAATACCCCCAAGTTTTACGTCAAAGATAATAAATTTCTCTTAGAAGTAACAATTTTTTGTCAGTGATAACAAGTTTTCTGTAAGAAGTAGCAAGTTTTCTGCCAAAGATATCAGATTTTTCTTAGAAATAAAAATTTTTTCGTTTATGATAACAAGTTTTCTGTCAGAAGTAGCAAGTTTTTCTTAACACTAGCAAATATTTTTCGAAGTAAAACCTTTTTCCTCAATACTAACAAATTTATACTTACAACTATCAAATTCTTCGTAGAAGTATAATTTTTTCCGTTCTCGGTAAAAAGTTTTCTGTCAAAAGTAGCAAGTTTTCCTTAACACTAGCAAATTTTCTCATTAATGTAGCGATTTTTTCATTAACACTAACAGAGTTTTAGTTACAACTATCAAATTTTTTTTAGAAGTAAAATTTGTGCGTGAGTGTTAACAAATTTTCTGTTAGAACTAACAGCTTTTCTGTTAATGATACCAAATTTTTCTTAGAAGTAAAAATTTTTTAGTTTATGATAGCAAGTTTTCTGTCAGAAGTAGCAAGTTTTATTTTCAATCTAACAAATTTTATCTTCGAAGTAGCAAATTTTTTCTCAATACTAACAAACTTTTAATTAATAATATGAAATTTCTCTTAGAAGTAACACTTTTTCGTCAGTTATAACAAGTTTTCTGTCATAGATACCAAATTTTTCTTTGAAGTAACAATTATTTTCGTTTATGATAACAAGTTTTCTGTCAGAAGTAGCAAGTTTTCCTTCAAACTAACAAATTTTCTCTTCGAAGTAACCACTTTTTCATTAATACTAATAGGCTTTTAATTAACACTATCAAATTTCTCTTATAAGTAATAGGTTTTTTTTAACTGTAACCAATTTTTCTAATACCCCCAAGTTTTACGTCAAAGATAATAAATTTCTCTTAGAAGTAACAATTTTTGTCAGTGATAACAAGTTTTCTGTAAGAAGTAGCAAGTTTTCTGCCAAAGATATCAGATTTTTCTTAGAAATAATAATTTTTTCGTTTATGATAACAAGTTTTCTGTCAGATATAGCAAGTTTTTCTTAACACTAGCAAATATTTTTCGAAGTAAAAACTTTTTCCTCAATACTAACAATTTTATACTTACAACTATCAAATTTGTCGTAGAAGTATAATTTTTTCCGTTCTCGGTAAAAAGTTTTCTGTCAAAAGTAGCAAGTTTTCCTTAACACTAGCAAATTTTCTCATTAATGTAACGATTTTTTCATTAACACTAACAGAGTTTTAGTTACAACTATCAAATTTTTCTTAGAAGTAAACATTTTTCGTCAGTGTTAACAAATTTTCTGTTAGAACTAACAGTTTTTCTGTTAAAGATACCAAATTTTTCTTAGAAGTAACAATTTTTTCGTTTATGATAGCAAGTTTTCTGTCAGAAGTAGCAAGTTTTCTTTTCACTCTAACAAATTTTCTCTTCGAAGTAACAACTTTTTCCTCAATACTAACAAACTTTTACTTAATACTATCAAATTTTTCTTTGAAGTAACAATTATTTTCGTTTATGATAACAAGTTTTCTGTCAGAAGTAGCAAGTTTTCCTTCAAACTAACAAATTTTCTCTTCGAAGTAACCACTTTTTCATTAATACTAATAGGCTTTTAATTAACACTATCAAATTTCTCTTATAAGTAATAGGTTTTTCTTAACTGTAACCAATTTTTCTAATACCCCCAAGTTTTACGTCAAAGATAATAAATTTCTCTTTGAAGTAAAAATTTTTTCGTCAGTGATAACAAATTTTCTGTTAGAAGTAGCCAGTTTTCTTTCAAAGATACCTTATTTTTTTTAGTAGTAACAACATTTTCGTCTATGATAACAAGTTTTCTGTCGGAAGTAGCAAGTTTTCCTCAACACTAACAAAGTTTCACATCGAAGTAACAATTTTTCGTCAGTTATAACAAGTTTTCTGTTAGAAGTAGCAAGTTTTCTGTCAAAGAGCCAAATTTTTTCTTAGAAATAACAATATCTTCGTTTATGATAACAAGTTTTCTGTTAGAAGTAGCCATTTTTCCTGTCAAACTAACAAATTTTCTCTTCGAAGTAACAACTTTTTCCTTAATACTAACAAATTTTTACTTAATACTATCAATATCTCTTAGAAGTAACAATTTTTCGTCACTGATAACAAGTTTTCTGTAAGAAGTAGAATGTTTTCTGTCAAAGATACCAAATTTTTCATAGAAATAACAATTTCTTCGTTTATGATAACAAGTTTTCTGTCAGAAGTAGCAATTTTTCCTTAACACTAAAAAGTTGTTCCTCATCGGAGTAACAACTTTTTCCCTAATACTAACAAACTTTTACTTAACACACTCAAATTTGTCTTCGAAGTAATAGATATTTTCTAAACAGTAACAAATTTTTTCTAATAACACCAACCTTTCCGTCAATGATAATAAATTTCACTTAAAAGTTACAATTTTTTCACCAATAATAGCAAGTTATCTATTAGAACTAACAAGTTTTCTGTCAATGGTACCAAATTTTTCTTAGAAGTAACAATATTTCGTTATGATAACAAGTTTGCTGACAGAGATAGCAAGAGTTCCTTAACACTAACAAATTTTCTTTTCGAAGTATTAACATTTTCCCTTTAATACTAACAATTTTTTACTTAACACACTCAAATTTCTCTTAGAAGTATTAGATATTTTCTTAACAGTAATATATTTTTCTAAAAGCACCAACCTTTCCGTCAATGATAATAAATTTATCTTAAAAGAAATATTTTTTTCGTCAATGATAAATAGTTATGAGTTAGATGTAACAAGTTTTCTGTCAAAGATAAAAAAAATTTCTTAGAAGTAACAATTTTTTCGTTATGATAACAAGTTTTCTGCCAGAAGTAGCTTATATTTTCTTAACACTAACAAACTTTCTTTTCGAAACATCAATATTTTCCATTACTACTACCAAACTTTTACTTAACACTAACAGATTTTCTCTTCGATGCATCAACTTTTTTCCTTAATACTAGCATACTTTTACTTAACACACTCAAATTTCTATTAGAAATAACACTTTCAGTCAGTGATAACACGTTTTCTGCTTGAATTAGCAAGTTTTCTGTCAAAGATACCAAAATGTTTTCTTAGAAGTAACACTTTTTTCGTTATGATAACAAGTTTTCTGGCAGAAGTAGCAAGTTTTCCTTAACACTAACAAATGTTCTCATCAAAGTAACAACATTTTTCCTTAGAACTAACACACTTTTACTTGACACCTGCTCACACACAGAGTCATAGTGAGAGAGATATGCAAAAAGTTAGGTTAGTTTAGGTTCAAATAGAGTGGTGCGCCACTCTAAGTAAACCTAAATTCAAAAATGAAAATTTGTCACAAAATGCGAAAAAGAGAGAAAAAAATTCGTGTCTTTGACAGAAAACTTGCTACTTCTAACAGAAAACTTGTTATAACTGACGAAAAATTGTTACTTCGATGTGAAACTTTGTTAGTGTTGAGGAAAACTTGCAACTTCCGACAGAAAACTTGTTATCATAGACGAAAAAGTTGTTACTTCTAAGAAAAATATGGTATCTTTGAAAGAATACTTGCTACTTCTAACAGAAAATTTATTATCACTGACGAAAAAATTGTTACTTCTAAGAGAAATTTTTTATCTTTGACGTAAAACTTGGGGGTATTAGAAAAAATTCTTTACAGTTAAGAAAAACCTATTACTTCTAAGAGAAATTTGATAGTGTTAAGTAAAAGCCTATTAGTATTAATATAAAAGTGTGGCAATAAAGACCAACCGTGCCACTTGTGCCGTTAAGGTTAACTGCGCCGTTAAGGTTTCTTGCTTGTACCATTAAGGATCGCGCCAACTACGCCGTTATATGGGATGCAAAACTTATACCGTTATGTATTTGCGCCACTTGTACCGGGGGAATTCTAGTGGTAGTCCACCCTGTGCCGCTTATGATGGGGGAGAGGGGTGAGTATAATGAAGGGGTAGAAAAATTACCGCGCCACTCCCTATGAGAGAAAATAAAATACGAACATTGGGTAGGTTAGAAACAGGGACGTACGCAGGGGGGGAGGGGCCTCCAGGCCCAGCCCCCCCCCCCAAAAACAAAAATCTCACGATTTTTTTCATTTTCCCATAATTTTCTGATTTGTCTCACAGAATAATGGGTTTGAAGGATTTGACCCCCCCCCGAAACAAATTGGGCCCCCCCCCCGAAACAAATTCCTGCGTACGTGCCGGGTTAGAAGTTCTCCAACCATCAATCCAGGAGTGTAACCACGCTTTCTTGGGTTATCTCCTTATGGATTACCTCTAGTGTTAATTAGAAATCAGATTCCGTGGGAACGTTTCCAATGGAGACATTTGAACTAGTTATCTACTTTGCGGTGAGATACAGGCATATAAATAAACAAAACTAATAAAAAAGTAATGGGTTTATTGAGACTTACATTTTCAGGTATACAGCAACGTACATATAAAGTAATGCTTCAGTTCAAACGTACATCAGAATGATAATTTTCAGTGTATCGCAGAATGGTAGGAACATAATAATCCTCTAAAAACACTTTTTCATTACTATATCACACAAGTCTAGATTCTGCGCTCTAAGAGCGATTTCACGGTTGGCCCAATTCCTTTGGAGGGCCCGCTACTTTGTCATTATGTTTACAAACTAAAATCATTATGCTAACTGACCGTCCAATAATTTATTTTCAATATTTTGATGATTAGAAATTCATATTCCTAGGATAACTTGAAACTTCCTGTGAAACTTTGTATCTCGTGATTTATTATTGCCAAGTATTTTCGCGAGATTCAAAACCACCTTCCTTGATTAGTGCCTTAATTCGACCGGTAGCTTTTCCACAATTCAAATTTGTAAAACAAAACGTCTGGGATGCTGCGAGGCATTTATATCGGAAGTATCCTTAGAAGGAAACAATTTTATTTTTTTATATTTTAAATATATCATATATTACTCACGGTACTTATTATCCTTCCCATTATTTAATGACGTCCCGTCATTAGGATTTGCTTGCCCTTGGGTTTTTGAAATATTCGCGATTTATTTACTATTTGTCCTACATAATTTTAATTGACATTGTATTATTTTATTCCTTTACTTAAGCTTAATCAGGAGTGCTTAAAAATTTTCTCAATTACTTTTCTTATTTTATTATATATCCTTTTCTAATGTTCCTCCACGGGACTAAGATTATCTATGGTTAAAGCCTAGCTACTATACTAAAGATTTTTTTTCTACATATAACACTCATAGGTTCTACACTTTCAACTTTTTAAACATTATCATGGGAAATATTTTATGTGGTTGGGGCTATACTACTACTATTTTAAGATATGTATAATGTAATAATAATCATATTAATTGAAATGTGCAAGTCTTTATCTAACGCTATTTATGGGATTATTATACTTTCTATTTACGGTAAATTAATGGAGTAATGCTGTAATACTACACATAACTCTATCTAAGCAATTAGCAATGTATATATATGAATGATTTAAAATATCAATACTATGTCACCACTTTCTTTTAGTGTACTCACTCCGTCTGTTGTTAATTATGGTCCTTCACAATTTTCATCTTGTACAAATTTTTTTTAAGCACTTACAGTATAGTTTCTTCACAGAATAGTTAGAGCATGGTTATGTTCATCTCGGAAGAAGGATCTTGCGGTGTTTTCTTTTTAGGTTTTTCTAGAGATATAAGATCTAACTTTTTGTACTGTTTTTTAAAAAATTCTTGCCCTTTTAATTTTGTTTCTTTCGCATGCACGGCCACTGAAGTCGGGTTTGAGTACTTGTTTCCTTAACTACCATACTGTCTGATTCACCGTCAGACTCTTCGGAACTGGTTTCCGATGATTCCGCATTACAACTTTTAGAAGTGGCACTTTTCGTTTTTGAGGTATCACCTGTCCTTCCTTCGTAAATTTCTACTCCTCTGGAAGCAGAAGGTTTATTCTCTAAGTCCTCGCTTTGAGTTTTCAACTCGGGAGATTTGAAAGACTCTTGAGAGCTCTGAAGGGAATCAAAAGTTTTTGCGGGGTTCCTCCACTGTTTAAATGCCATGTCTTCAGGGGGATGGGGCATTTTTTGCACTAGTGTTTCCCTCCATGAAGTCCATTGTTTAGGCTTGACCTTGGACACAGTTATATCATCATATTGTCCTTGCTGGTCATCCTCGGGAGTTTGATTCCAAGGCAATGTACTTTGCTTCTTTTTTATGGGGAAATTTATTAAATCCATAGTTTCTCACAGATTTGTTTTAATTGAATTTTCAGAAGGAGTTTTCTTTACAATAATACCCGGAGTTTCTACAGCTCTGTTCAATTCCTCCTGTAGCGACAGGGGTCTCTCTATTGGGGCTGCTGGGGAAACCATATCATCTGGAAATCTTTTGGGGGGACAAGGGGTCTAAATTCTATCAGGAAAAAATAGTGTTTTCGGAGATATCGTATAATCTAATTCTCCTACGCTCTCCGATGATGAACGTTTTGGACTATTCTTTGGTTTTATTCTTACTGGTATTAGTGATTTTCTCTTAGGAATAACTAGATTTTTCATAGCTAAAAATTCTTCAAAGTTTTCCTCATCACTATCATTTTCAAAATAATCTTGCTTGAAATTAAAGGGTTTTAGATCTGCCAATCTTGATATAGGGGGTTCGTCTTCTGCGTCTGACAAATCGGTAGAAGAGGGTCGCGACACTCATCTTTCCGGACATTTGGCTCTTTTTTCGGCTAATATGTGCCTTGTAAGTTCTTCCATTATCGGGGTTCACCATTTTAAAAGTAAAATCGTTATCGTACTTTTTGACTATTCTGTACGGTCCAGAATATTTATTGGAAAGTTTCTTGCCCTCCACCTTTGCCTCATTTCTTAGGTCGACGCAATCTCCTATCTTAAAAACTATGTTCCCCTTGAATTTGGGTTGGTTTCTTAACTACTGGCTTATTTTACATTTTTCCAACTCTTGCCTAACTATCTTATAAGTTTTTCTCATCCTATTTATGAACGCTTGTTTGTAATCCTCCGTGTTATTATAATATTTTCGGGACTTAACAATGTCATGATACGGTATTCTGAAGTCGCGACCAAATAATATATAAAAAGGGTTTTCTTTGGTTGTTTCTGAATAAACAGTATTGATTATGTCGGTTAAATAAGGTAAGAATTGATCCCAGTCATTTCTGTTGTCTTTTGTATAAATGCTTAATACATTCTAAAATATTTTATGCCTATTTTCTATTTTACCATTAGCTTGTGGATGATAAGGGGACGTCACCAATTTCTCTATGTTAAGAAAACTCATTAAATCTTTTGTTACCTTAGAAACAAAATTACTTCCGTTATCACTTATAACCTTGTTTGGAATGCCAAACTTTAAAAATAATTTCGCTAACGCCTTACTCGTGTCGTACGCACCTTGATTCTTTAATGCTTTTGCAAAAGTAAATCCAGAAAAGTGATCTATAACTGAAAGTATGGCCCCGATTGGAAACAGGTAAGCCTCCACTGGTTTCATATAAATCAAATGAGACAATATCGAAGGAGGACCTCGCTACCGGGACTCTTACCATTGGGGGGTTAAAATAGGCTTGTTTTTTTCTTAAGTTACACGCTCCGCATGTACTTACAAAGTCTTTGAGTTTTGTTAATGCCGACGGTACATAACAATATTGTCTTAATTTATAGAAGGTTTTAGTTTTTTCTAAATTTCCATCTATATCTGCATGAAAATATTCAAAGGCAGGTATTATTAAGTTTTGGGGTAATACAGGTATTATTGAAGTTTGGTTTCTATTTGCCTCAGTAGTCACAATTATGCATAATATTTCTTCATCATAATCATAGTAAAAATTATCTATTTCTTTTCTAAGAGTTTTGAATTTATCTGGTAACCATCATCATTCACAAAATAATTAATAAGTGCTAAGCACATTTTGTCCTTTTTTTTATTTCTTTTTATATTTTCTAAAGACAAGGGACAGTAGTTATCCTTATTTTCTTTTACTGTGTCTTTGACTTTGTTTTTCTTACATTTATGTTTACTCTTAGTATTGATAGCGTTAATTTCGTTTTCCTCGGCTTCCGATGGCGTCCTCGGTTTCTCGTTTTCAGAAAATAAAAACTTGTTGCTTTTCATCTCCAACGGAGTATTTTCTGGGAATCTACTCAAGAAGTCACGAGCTGCATTTTGTTTACCTGTTAAATATTCAAATTCGTAATCTAGATCTTGGATTTTCATAATGCATCTAGCTAGAATTCCCGTGGGGTTTTTAAAAGTGTGCAAGTATTGCAGGCTTTTGTGGTCTGAACGTAGCTTAAATTTTCTACCAATTAAATAGTGTCTAAATTTAACCAAGTGGTGGATTATAGATAATAGTTCCAAGTTTGTGGCAGAATAATTACTTTTGCCTTTTGATAAAGTTCTACTCGAATAGCATATAACTTTTTCTAATTTTTTTTTATTAGACGGTCCTTGTAAAGGATCAGTGTTTCCAATGGGAATTATTTGCGAAAGAATAGCACCAATGCCTTTTGAAATAGCATCGATTTTGACCACGAATTGTCCGTTTTCGAAATCAGGCAGCGATAATATTGGTTCCGAAGTGAGTGCCTTTTTGAGACGGTCTATGGATGTTTGAGCTTCCTGGGACCAGGTAACACTTTTGGAGTTCCCTTTAGTTAATTCCGTGAGGGGTATCGCAATTTGGGCGTAATTGCGCACGAATTTTCTAAAGTAACCAGTAAGGCGTAAAATTCCTCTTAATTCTTCCATAGTTCGTGGGGGTTTGAGGTTTTCAACACGTTTTATTTTGTCTGGGTCTGGGGATATCTCTCCTTGCGTCACCACTACTCCTAAAAATTTAATTTTAGGTTGAAATAAATTTACTTTTTCAGGCCGGTATTTTAAATTGCCCTCTCTGAATTTCTCGAACACTTTAGCTAGTGTTGTTCAGCGTTTTCTCCTACACATATGACATCATCAACAAAATGAATGATATTCTTTAATCCTCTTAATCGATGCAATAAGGGTCTACATAGCGTGCTTGAACTTGTCTTAAGTCCAAGAGGTACTCTTAAGTATTTATAGGAACCGCATTCAGTTGTAGAAAACGCAGTTTTATAAGACATCTTTTTCGGCTATTTTCACTTGGTGGTAGCCTTGGGTCAGGTCCAGAGAAGAAAATTTTTTTTTTTACTTTAAATAGAGTCAAGAATTTCATCTATTCTTGGCAAGGGAAATTTATCACTAACGACTTGTTTTTAAGGGCTCTATAATATACTACGAGTCTCAGGTCACCATAATTTCTTGGGACCAAGATCACTGGTACTGAATACGGACTTATACTGGGGCGTATAATCTCATTTTTTTCTAATTCATGAATTTTATTTTTTAACCACTCTTTGTGCTTATACGGTTAACGTAATGGCTGTTTCACGACAGGATTACCGGTCGTTAGAATTGAATGTTCATAAAACGGTATCAGTCCGATGTCATCTTAGGATGCGGAAAACACATCTTTGAAATTCCATAATAATTCGCATAATTTTTTCTTAAGTTCTAAGTCCGTAATATGATCCATATTAAATTTGTTTAAAAATTGTGATTTAGTTAGAGGGTATTTGTTATTTGAAGTTTTAATGTCGTTAACTAGGTATCTTTTGGAATTTTCCCATCTATTTAAATCATTCTCCGAGATAACTTGGATTTGAACTAGATATGTTCCCTTTTTTATCGTAATTGTATCATTCTCCAGGCTATTAGTTACCCAAATAAAACCTTCTCCTTTGTCGTACGATATAATCTGTTCTTCGCATGACAGATTTTCAGGAATTTCTTTCGACGGGATCGCAAGACATATTTCGGATCTTCTATCCACTGGTTCAATCATCTGTGATATTTGAATTCTTTGTATCGTTTTGGGAGGGATTTTTGTTTTCCGTATCGCGAGCCCGTAATATTTCTCTTTATTTTCATTGTCTATTAAATTTAGGCTGGCGCTATCCACTCATTACATTGGCTGTGCCTGAACTGCATTGGGGCTTACTACTTTTTTCCATAACTCCACTATTTTCTTGATTTCGTTCTACCTATACTATCGCATATCTCCTATTTTAATTTTTACAGATTTGTCCCATTTATTATTTAAGTTTGCTTCACTTCCCCAATATCACTCAGAATAAGAAAGCGAATTTCTGGTTATGCCACGTCCTCTTTGTAGCGAGACATAAGGTTCAAAGGATTGTGACACTATACCGTCAGAAATTTTATTTAATGCTACATTCTCTTCGTAACCTCTGTTACAATTTTTTAGAGTAGGGGAAGGGGTATTTGCCGGGTATACAAGCCTCTCGTTCGCTAAGTCTAATAATACATTATTCGACCTTAAAAAATTTGTGCCGATAATGGCTTCATACGGAAAATTGTTCCATATTATAAAGTTTGTCGGAAAAATTATATTATCCCTTTTTACGTCTAGGCGAATTGAACCTTTTGCATCCAATTTATACCCTGTTGCGCTAGTTAAATTGGGATTATTAACATTCTTCCGTCGCCTAATATGCAGAGGCAACTTATTAAATACGTATGAGATTATTATATTAACCGTTGCACCAGAGTCAATTAGTGCCTTAAAGTAAACATTTGCCACACAAAAATCATTAAATATAGGTAACTTATTATTACTATCACTAAAAGACGGTACTACTATTGGTTCGGACCTATAAAATATTCTGGGCCCCTTCTGGGTCCAATTTATTCTTCTGAGGGGCCTGACACGTTTCCCGGCGGATTTATTTCATACGTCGGTGTCTGCAATAGAGATTCAGATATTCCCATGGAATCTCTAGCCAAATGATTTACATTTGTTTGCCGATTTTGCAATGTATTATTATGGTAGTTTGGATTTCTTGCGACATTGCCGGGTGCTGGCGTTGAATGCAAATGCCGTTGGATTGAAAAATTTGCGTTTCCCGTCGGAAAATTTCCGGGATTCTCGCACTATAGTGCGAGAATCCCAATATAGTGCGAGAATCCCGGAAATTTGCCGACGGGAATCCTGATTTCAAAAACGGACAATTCGTGGTCAAAATCGATGCTATTTCAGAAGTCATTGGTGCTATTCTTTCGCAAATAATTCCCATACGAAACCCTGATCCTTTACAAGGACCGTCTAATAAAAAAAAATAGAAAAAGTTATATGCTATTAGAGTAGAACTTTATCAAAAGGCAAAAGTATTTATTCTGCCACACACTTGGAATTATTATCTATAATCCACCACTTGGTTAAATTTAGACACTATTTAATTGGTAGAAAATTTAAGCTACGTTCAGACCACAAAAGCCTGCAATACTTGCACACTTTTAAAAACCCCACGGGAATTCTAGCTAGATGCATTATGAAAATCAAAGATCTAGATTACGAATTTGAATATTTAACAGGTAAAAAAAATGCAGCTCGTGACTTCTTGAGTCGATTCTCAGAAAATACTCCGTCGGAGATGAAAAGCAATAATTTTTTATTTTCTGAAACCGAGAAACTGAGGACGCCATCGGAAGCCGAGGAAAACAAAATTAACGCTATCAATACTAAGAGTAAACGTAAATGTAAGAAAAACAAAGTCAAAGACACAGTAAAAGAAAATAAGGATAACTATTGTCCCTTGTCTTTAGAAAATATAAAAGGAAATAAAAAAAAGGACAAAATGTGCTTAGCACTTATTAATTATTTTGTGAATGATGATGTGTTACCAGATAAATTCAAAACTCTTAGAAAAGAAATAGATAATTTTTACTATGATTATGATGAAGAAATATTATGCAGAATTGTGACTACTGAGGCAAATAGAAACGAAACTTCAATAATACCTTTATTACCCAAAAACTTAACAATACCTGCCTTTGAATATTTTCATTCAGATATAGGTGGAAAATTTAGAAATAACGAAAACTTTCAATAAATTAAAACAATATTTTTATGTGCCGTCGGCATTAACAAAACTTAAAGAATTTGTAAGTACATGCGAAGCGTGTATCTTAAGAAAAAAACAAGCCTATCCTAACCCCCCAATGGTAAGAGTCCCGGTAGCGAGGTCCTCCTTCGATATTGTCTCATTTGATTTATATGAAACCAGTGGAGGCTTACCTGTTTCCAATCGGGGCCATACTTTCAGTTATAGATCACTTTTCCGGATTTACTTTTGCAAAAGCATTAAAGAATCAAGGTGCGTATGACACGAGTAAGGCGTTAGTGAAAATATTTTTTAAGTTTGGCATTCCAAACAAGGTTATAAGCGATAATGGAAGTAAATTTGTTTCAAAAGTAACGAAGGATTTAATGAGTTGTCTTAACATAGAGAAATTGGTAACATCCCCTAATCATCCACAAGCTAATGGTAAAATAGAAAATAGGAATAAAATATTTTAGAATTTATTAAACATTTATACAAAAGACATCAGAAATGACTGGGATCAATTCTTACCTTATTTAACCGACATAATCAATACTGTTTATTCAGAAACAACCAAAGAAAACCCTTTTTATATATTATTTGGTCGCGACTTCAGAATACCGTATCATGACATTGTTAAGTCCCGAAAATATTATAATAACACGGAGGATTACAAACAAGCGTTCATAAATAGGATGAGAAAAACTTATAAGATAGTTAGGCAAGAGTTGGAAAAATGTAAAATAAGCCAATAGTTAAGAAACCAACCCAAATTCAAGGGGAACATAGATTTTAAGATAGGAGATTGCGTCGACCTAAGAAATGAGGCAAAGGTGGAGGGCAAGAAACTTTCCAATAAATATTCTGGACCGTACAGAATAGTCAAAAAGTACGATAACGATTTTACTTTTAAAATGGTGAACCCCGATAATGGAAGAACTTACAAGGCACATATTAGCCGAAAAAAGAGCCAAATTTCCGGAAAGATGAGTGTCGCGACCCTCTTCTACCGATTCGTCAGACGCAGAAGACGAACCCCCTATATCAAGATTGGCAGAGCTAAAACCCTTTAATTTCAAGCAAGATTATTTTGAAAATGATAGCAATGAGGAAAACTTTGAAGAATTTTTAGCTATGAAAAATCTAGTTATTCCTAAGAGAAAATCACTAATACCAGTAAGAATAAAACCAAAGAATAGTCCAAAACGTTCATCATCGGAGAGCGTGGGAGAATTAGATTATACGATATCTCCGAAAACACAATTTTTTCCTGATAGAATTTAGACCCCTTGTCCCCCCAAAAGATTTCCAGATGATATGGTTTCCCCAGCAACCCCAATAGAGAGACCCCTGTCGCTACAGGAGGAATTGAACAGAGCTGTAGAAACTCCGGGTTTTATTGTAAAGAAAACTCCTTCCGAAAATTCAATTAAAACAAATCTGTGAGAAACTATGGATTTAATAAATTTTGCCATAAAAAAGAAGCAAAGTACATTGCCTTGGAATCAAACTCCCGAGGATGACCAGCAAGGACAATATGATGATATAACTGTGTCCAAGGTCAAGCCTAAACAATGGACTTCATGGAGGGAAACACTAGTACAAAAAATGCCCCATCCCCCTGAAGACTTGGCATTTAAACAGTGGAGGACCCCCGCAAAAACTCTTCATTCCCTTCAGAGCTCTCAAGAGTCTTTCAAATCTCCCGAGTTGAAAACTCAAAGCGAGGACTTAGAGAATAAACCTTCTGCTTCCAGAGGAGTAGAAATTTACGAAGGAAGGACAGGTGATACCTCAAAAATGAAAAGTGCCACTTCTAAAAGTTGTAATGCAGAATCATCGAAAACCAGTTCAGAAGAGTCTGACGGTTAATCAGACCATATGGTAGTTAAGTAAACAAGTACTAAAACCCGAATTCAGTGGCCGTGCATGCGAAAGAAAAAAAATTAAAAGGGCAAGAATTTTTTAAAAAACATTACAAAAAGTTATATATTATATCTCTATAAAAACCTAAAAAGAAAAAACCGCAAGATCCTTCTTCCGAGATGAACATAACCATGCTCTAACTATTCTGTGAAGAAACTATCCTGTAAGTGTTTAAAAAAAATTTGTACAAGATGAAAATTGTGAAGGACCCTAATTAACAACAGACGGAGTGAGTACACTAAAAGAAAGTGGTGACATAGTATTGATATTTTAAATCATTCATATATATACATTGCTAATTGCTTAGATAGAGTTATGTGTAGTATTAAAGGATTACTCTATTAATTTACCGTAAATAGAAAGTATATTAATACCATAAATAGCGTTAGATAAAGACTTGCACATTTCAATTAATATGATTATTATTACATTATACATATCTTAAAATAGTAGTAGTATAGCCCCAACCACATAAAATATTTCCCATGATAATGTTTAAAAAGTTGAAAGTGTAGAACCTATGAGTGTTATATGTAGAAAAAAAATCTTTAGTATAGTAGCTAGGCTTTAACCATAGATAATCTTAGTCCCGTGGAGGAACATTAGAAAAGGATATATAATAAAATAAGAAAAGTAATTGAGAAAATTTTTAAGCACTCCTGATTAAGCTTAAGTAAAAGCATAAAATAATACAATGTCAATCTAAATTATGTAGCACAAATAATAAATAGATCGCGAATATTTCAAAAACCCAAGGGCAAGCAAGTCCTAATGACGGGACGTCAATAAATAATGGGAAGGGTAATATGTACCGTGAGTAATAAACGATATATTTAAAATATAAAAAAATAAAATTGTTTCCTTCTAAGGATACTTCCGATATAAATGCCTCGCAGCATCCCAGACGTTTTGTTTTACAAATTTGAATTGTGGAAAAGCTACCGGTCGAATTAAGGCACTAATCAAGGAAGGTGGTTTTGAATCTCGCGAAAATACTTGGCAATAATAAATCACGAGATACAAAGTTTCACAGGAAGTTTCAAGTTATCCTAGGAATATGAATTTCTAATCATCAAAATATTGAAAATAAATTATTGGACGGTCAGTTAGCATAATGATAGCATTTTTGCTGCTCCGTTTTTGCGAGATTTTCAGGGGTATTCGCAAAAATTCGAGGATAGCGGAAGCAATGAACAGAACACAACTGATGAGCCAAAAGTAATAAAACAGAGAGGTGATACCGAACTCTCAGCTGCCATTCTTGGGAGACATCTGACAGTTTATAAGTGGCCAAGGAATTCCTGTGTTGTTTTACAGTGACTTTTCTGTGAATAGGCAGTGTGGCGGAATACTGCACCTGGCACTTTGACGATAAATCCCACCAATCCAGTCTTGTAGAGAAAAAAATCACTCAGTGATAATTTATTGCGTCCCCTGGCATTATACGCCCCTAGGACGGGGCATATTGGGCCTAGTTTCTAAATCCAGACCTGAATGTGCAAATATTTCCTTTTGGTCAATTGATCTCTCCTTTAAGGATTCTCCGAAAATTCTAACTTAATACCCAAATCTCTTTTTGACGCCATTTTGAAAGTTTGCATACACACAGTGTCTTTTGATTTAGTTCAAATTGCCCCTCAATATTCTCCCAAGTTTTCGCCTTCATACTCATAGCCTTAACAGTACTAGTATCATAGCAGTAGTGGTGGTAGTAGGAGAAGTAGTAACAGTAGTAGTACTGTATTAGTAGTAGTAGTAACAGCTGCAGCAGCAATATTAATAACAGTAGTAGCATAAACATGTTGCCTTTTGGTCCGTTGAGTATCCCCCCATGATACCCAGGAAGTTTCATCTTGATATGGTAAGCCTTCTAAAACATATTGATGATGTGCCCTTTTGACCCCTTTTTACTCCCTTTTAATCTTAATACTCTTAGCCTTACTAGTAGTTGCAATTGAAGCAGTAGTTTAGTAGCAGTAGTAGTAGTAAAAGCAGCAGTGATAGGAGTGTTAGCATTAGAATTCACATATTGCCTTTGGGTCAATTGATCTTCCCCATTAAGCATTGTCTGAAAGTTACAACTTAACCTCCAAATCCTTTTTTATACCTCCAGGGTTCACAACCCTCATGCTCTGGTTCAAGGGCTGTAAGTTATGCAAGTTTCCTATTTTTCACAATCAGTTCTTCCCCATTAAGCATTGTCTGAAAGTTACAACTTAACACCCAAACCCTTTCTTGAGATACGTCCTTTCACAATCTGCATGCACATAGTGTGTTTTGATTTAGTTCAAATTCCCCAACAAAATTCTGTTGAATTTTCATCTACATATGCGTAGCCCTAATAGTTCTAGTATCATAGTAGTAGAGGTCGTAGTAGGAGCAGTAGTAGCAATAATAGTGTTGTACTAATAGAAGTAGTAGTAACAGTAGTAACAGCAGTATTAATAGAAGCAGTAGCAGGTACATGTTGCATTTTGTTCAGTTCAAATTCCCCCTCAAAATTCTGTCGAATTTTCACCTACATATGCGTAGCCCTAATAATACTAGCATCATAGTAGTAGAGGTCGTAGTAGGAGCAGTAGTAGCAATAATAGTGCTGTACTGATAGTAGTAGTAGTAACAGTAGTAACAGCAGTATTAATAGAAGCAGTAGCAGGTACATGTTGCCTTTTGGTCAGTTTAACATCTCCCTTATGATACCCCAGATATTTCATCTTGATACGCTAAGCCGGTCCAAAAAAATTGCTGATATGTCAATAACAGTGTTACGATTTATGCCCGAAAAATTTGTAGGCCTATTGCATGCCTTTGGAGAAACAATGGGGGGGGCTGGTTGCCCTCCAATCACTTTTGACTATTAAAAAGGGCACTAAAACTTACAATTTCCAATCGAATCATAAAACATGATTAATAAACGTGATTGACACCCCCCCCCACTCAGTCCCCGGGGCAAGGGCTGTAGGTTATGGCATGTTAAAATTTAAGGTTTTTATAGAAGGGATGGTCGTACAAACTTTGGAGGAGGCTAATTCGATTGGAAATCGAAAGTTCAAGTTTAATTTTGAAAAATCAAAGCTAATCAGAGGACAATCAGCCTTTCCCTCTTAACCGCCATTTTTCCGCAAAATGCATCCGATCAAAAAAAAATGACTTTGTTCAAGATAGTCTAAAGGTCAAATAATAATGCTTCTGGGGTTAACAACCCCATGAGCAGCTCCCGGGGCAAGGACTGTAAGTTAAGCTAGTTGCTCATTGTCAACACATAAGGTTCTTATGGAAAAGATTTTTGTACGAAATTATGAGGAGGCTCATTCGATTGGAAATCAAAAGTTCCAGTGCACTTTTTAAGTCAAAAGTGATCGGAAGGCTTCACCTCCCACCTTCTTTTTTCCCAAATACATCCGATCCGAATTTTGAGATAGCCATGTTATTTAAAACAGTTCTAACTTGAAATAATTATACCTCCAGGGTTCATAACCCTCATGCTCTGGTTCAAGGGCTGTAAGTTATGCAAGTTTCCTATTGTTAACATATCATTTTTTTTCAAAGAAAGAGGTATGTTTGATCCTAGGAATAAAAAAAAAACATGGAGCATTAAGGTCAAACTATAAAGAACTGTCAAGAAGAATGTCAAATACAATAACAAACATTTTTTCCCTTATTGGTTGTGAAAAGGAAATACCCACAATATCTTGAATGACTGATGGCATCTGCCGTCATATCATTTGGAAAATGTTTAGGAGCATCTTCAACTAAATAAAAAGGTTCTATGTGCATCCAGTTTTACAAGAATACTTATTGTGCAATGTGTCGACGATAGATGAGGGTATACACCTGAGGGTTTGAAGTTGAAACTTTCAGGGCATGCCGAAGGAATGTTGAGAAAAACGATGGAGTGCCACTATTCCCCCTCCAATGTCCTTTTTAGCTGCAATCTCCTCAAAGACATCTGATCAAAATTCGTTATCTAGATTCACAAAGTTCATATACTTTCAAAGCAGATGTTTATTACTCAACGTTCAGAAAGGTCTGATTCATCTGAAAATAGAGAAATGAATCTGCTTTAATGGTTTGCGACAGCTGATCTTCTATTTTTCGAAAGCAGAGTTTTCTTACGAATGATCCTGACAGGTGTTTATATCATGACTTTAAAAAACAAATAATTCCAACAAGGTTGAACATGTAGAAATTCTAACTTGTGTTCTACCCAATGGTATTGCCTCATATTTTTAGAATAGCCTACTGAAAGACTGAGTTCAGTGGTTCAGTTGCACGAGGGTTCAGTTGCACGGTTATTCAGATGCACGGGGATTCAGTTGCACGGTGGTTCAGTCGCATGGCGGTTTAGTTGAAAGATGATTCAGTTTCACGGGGCTTTAGTTACACGGGGCTTCAGTTTCATGGGGGTTCAGTTAAATGGGGTTGGGTTGCACGGTGGTTCAGTTAAATGGGGTTCAGTTGCACGGGGGCTCAGTTGCACGTTGGTTCAGTTGTATGATGGTTAAGTTACAGGGGTTCAGTTGCTTGGGGTTCAGTTACACAGTGGTTCAGTTACATGCACAACGTCCCGATAACTAGAATCTCCTTCTTCGATAACTAGAACTTTCTACAGAGGCTGGCTCGTAAAGGCTTTTAAGAAAATTTGAGCTTCGCGTGAAGAGGTAAAGAACGAAACTCTGAATAGACTGAGATAGAGGAAAAGCGTTTGCAGCTGTGTTGCAGTCGGGCTATTCGATGCTGTTGCGAATTGTTAGTAGTATTAGCAGTTGTGTTTTAGACGATTTCCGGGCCCAACCTTTAAATGCATCCAAGAAGGAAATTTGGAGTTTGGGATATCCACATAGACCTTTCCAGGATTATTTCCTGAAAATCAAGGAGAGGTGCATACTTATTGTTTTTCAAACTATTAAACAGGCTAGTAAAAATGATTTTGGTTCTTGTTTGGAAAACTGGTGGCATTTTTCTTTAGGTTTTTTTCTCTGTTCTACAATTTCCATGCCAAAAAGCACCTTATTTCCCTCTCTTGCTTAAATTAAATAAAAAAAAAGTTTCTTCAACTGAAAGTAAGGAGCAACATAAAAAAAACGACGGAAAATTATTAAGCATATGAGGGGGGTTCTCTCCTCCTTAATACCTCGCCCTTTACGCTAAAGTTTTTTTTTGAATTTATAAAAATCGTATCATTATAATTAACGTCCCTTGTGTTTGAGGAGTCGTTCTTACAGAATTGGGACAAAAAGTCAAACTTTAGCGTAAAGAGCGGGGTACTGAGTAGGAGGCAACCTCCTCATATACGTAATCATTTCTGTTCGTTTTAAGTTTTGATGTTGCTCCTTGCTTTCAGTTGAAAAAAAACTTTTTAAATTTAATTTGTGATCGTTTTTAAATTCTACGGGAAATACGGCTCCCCCTCTATCCCCCCTCGAAAAGTCCCCCTCTATCCCCCTAAAGTTGTGGGTGAAAAGGATGGGTACTTCAAATTGTAAAATGGGTTTAGGATGGACATTAAGAAAATAACTTGTTCTGAAAAGATATAATAAAGCCTTAAAAAAGTATTTAAGAAATGGGGGCTCAGGGGCCTTTGGGACGGCGGGGGGCCCTTTGGGGCGCCGGGGGACCTTTGAGGACCGGGGGCTTCCATCGGGGTTGGGGATAGGGGGATTGGAGCCCTTTAGGGTTGGGGTAGTGGACCTCACGACACTGTTCAAATGGAGCTTGTGTATTATAATGACCACAGAGTTTCACCCTCAAATCCTCTTCTAAAACCTCTTCTAAAATCATCTTTTAAAATTTCTAAAACGGTTTCACCCATTTCAACTTGTAAAATGGGTTTAGGATGGACATTAAGAAAATAACTTGTTCTGAAAAGTTATAATAACGCCTGATAAAAGTATTAAAAAATGGGGTCTCAGGGGTCTTTGGGGCGGCGGGGGGCTCTTTGGGAGTCCGGGGGACCTTCGGGGGCCGGGGACTTCCGTCGGGGTTGGGGTAGGGGAATCGGAGCCCTTTGGGGTTGGGGTAGGGACCTCACGACACTATTCAAATGGAACTTGTGTATTATAACGACCACAGAGTTTCACCCTCAAATCCTCTTCTAAAACATCTTCTAAAATCATCTTTTAAAATTTCTCTAACTGTTTCGCCGAAATAATTCCCTAAAATGTCTAAAACGGTTTCGCCCCAATAACCCCTAAACGTAATTTCTGCGTGTTCCTTTTGTTTTTGGCATCCCTGCGCTGTCACATTTGAAATTACTAAGAAACCCTTTCCCGCGTTAATCTCTTCATCTCTAAGATCAAAACATTCGCCCGGAGTCAATTCTCCTGGAAGAACTCGAAACACATAATTAAACTTCGCCCGGAGACAATTCTCCTTGGAAATACATCAAAGACAATAATAAACTTTGCTCGGAGACATTTCTCGGAAACGTGTTCTCCCTAGGGAGGCTATGCCCATATTTGGTATGGAGTCGGGACTGACAGCACAGGTGTTCTCCCTAGGGACTCTATGCCCATATTTGGTGCCCCGTTCGGAGTCAATAAGGCCTTTCTACTCCTTATATGATTATTCATTACTATAAACAAAATATAATCCAATATTTGTGTTTTCGTGTTTCCTATGAAATTGTGTTTTTGTTTCTTTTAAAAAGCTCTTCATTTATATTTTCTGTTTCATTTAATTAGCAGGAATTCAAGATTCCGTCCGTCTTAATGTGTTAGATTTCGTGTTTCTTTGAAGTATTATGCATATATTTGTGTTTTAAAAATCTGTTGTGCCATATTTGTGTCTTTAGCAGTAACCATATATTTCTGTTTTAAACGCCTTTGATACATGCAATTTTTATCATGCATTCTAAACTGATCTCTTTTTCTTTTTGCAGGCCTCTTCATTTCCAAAATTCAGTCAAAAAAATTCTCGTTCACCTTGTATATATTCTAATAGCCATAAACACTAAAAAGCTAAAGTTTTAACCACTTTATAACTAGAAATAAATAATATAACTAAAATAGTTTAAGAATTACTTCACTTTGGTGCAGTGACAACCTGAATTAGGATATATATATATATTTAACACTGTTTCATTCACAACATTTTTCATTATCTTTGTTTACTTTAGTAGATACCTATCATGAGGTCCCACGAGGACTCCATATATGGGCATAGAGTCCCTAGGGAGAACACCCGTGCTGTCAGTCCCGATCCCACACCATATATGGGCATAGAGTCCCTAGGGAGAACACCTGTGCTGTCAGTCCGACGGGGACTCCATATATGGGCATGGAATCTCTAGGGGAATGGATTTCCGAGAAATTGATTGCGTAATCGAAGCCTAACCTCATGAGCTCGTGACGGGGCTCCATTTATGGGCATAGAATACTGAACGAACACCATGCTGTCATCTACAATTGACTCTAATGCCGAACGGGACTCCATTTATTCATGGTTTATTAATATCTGATGGATGATGTAGTTTTTTTTTCTTTTTGAGTTTTTTTTTAGTTTTTTTTTTTAGTTTTTTTTTAACTTTTTTTTAAATCTCATAGAATGTCTTGAAACACACATAAAACACAAAAAATTCATATTTAATATTTTCCAACTTCAAAATGGGAATGATATAGATATACGTGTCGCAACTTTTACTATTAGAAAAAGAATATTTGTAGTGACCAATTTTTTTTTTTTTAACTTTTTTTTTACATCTTAGAATGTCATGAAACACACTTAAAACACAAGTGTTTTAAGCCTACGTACAACCTAACTTTATGTAATGTTTTCAAAGGCATTTCAGAGCAAGTTCTTTTCATAATGTCTCTCCTAAACCCATTTTACAAGTTGAAGCATCCATCCTTTTCACCCACAATTTTACTTTACAGCTTTTCGGATACCTCAATATCAAGCAATACTTTTCAAAAGGCATTTCAGAGCAAGTTCTTTACTTAATATCCTTCCTAAGCACATTTTAAAAGTTGAAGTATCCCTCCTTTACACATAAAACATTACTTTACAGCTTTTTGTATAACTCAAAACCAAGCACTACTTTTAAGAGGTTTTTCGGAACCATTATATTTCATAAATTCTCTCCTAAACCCATATTAAAAGTTCCACTAACTATCCTCTTCACCCAAAACTGTACTTTACAGCTTTTAGGATACCTAAGCACTAAGCAATATTTTCAAAAGGCATTTCAGAGCAAGTTCTTTTCTTAATACCCCTCCTAAACCCATTTTACAACTTAAAGTAGCCATCCTTTTCACCCACAACTTTACTTTACAGCTTTTAGGATACTTCAATGCCAAGCAATACTTTTTTTTTACATCAGAATGTCATGAAACACTTAAAACACAAAAAATTCATATTTAATATTTTCCAACTTCAAAATGGGCAAACACACAAAAATTTACACACACACACAAACAAACACACACAAAAACTTACACACACAAAAAAAATTACACACACACACAAAAACTTACACACACAAAAACTTACACACACACACAGAAACTTACACACACACACACAAAAACTTACACAGACACACGCACACACAAAAACTTACACACACACAAAAAAAATTAAACACACACAAAAAATTAAACACACACACACAAAAATTTAGACACAAACAAATACTTACACACACACAAAATCTTACAAAAACACAAAAACTTACACACACAAAAAAAAACTTAAAAAAACAAAAAAACTTACACCCAAACAAAAAAAAAATTACACACAAACACACAAAAAAAAATATACACACACAAAACAAAAAACACACACAAAAAAAATTACACACACACAAAAAACTTAAATACACACAAAAACTAAAACACACACACACACACACAAAACTTACACACACACAAAGACAAACAAAAGCACACACAGAATCATACACACACACACAAAAACTTACACACACACAAAAACAAACACACACACAAAAACAAACAAAAACACAAAAACAAACACACACAAAAAAACTAACACACACACACACAACAACATACCCACCCACAAACACATACACACACACACGCATTTACACACACACAAAAACTTACACACACACAAAAAAAAACTTAAAAACACACATAAACTTTAAAACACACACAAAAATTTACACACACACAAAAACTAACACAAACACAAAAAATAACACACACAAACTCATTTACAAACACACAAAAACAAACAGACAAACACAAAAAACTTACACACACACACAAATACTTACACACACAAAAAAACTTACACACACACACAATCACATACACACACACAAAAACTTACACACACGCAATTTCTAAAAAAATATACAATACACACACACAAAAACTAAAAATAATTCACTCACACACACACACAAAAACATACACACACACAAAAACATACACACACACACAAAAACATAAGAAAACACAAAAATTTAAAAACCAATGAAATATTAAACATAAAAACAAAAACTAAAACACACAAACAAAATTACACAAACAAACAAAAACATACAAAAACACAAAAACTTATAAACATAAAAAAACTTGAAAACAAAAAAAAACTCATACACACACAAAAAAAATTACACACACACAAGAACTTACACACACACAAACACATACACACACACAAAAAACTTACAAACACAAAGTAAAATACAAACACACAAAAACGTACACACACACAAAAAGTTACACACACAAAACCGACCTTTTACACACAAAAACTTAACACAAAAACAGAAAATTACGCTCACAAAAGACAATACACACACACACAAAAAAACTTACACACACAAAAAAACTTACACACACACAAACTTACAAACAAATAAAAACTTAAACACACACACAAAAACTAACACACACTAAAAAACTTACACACACACACAAAAAATTACACACACAAAAAAACTTACACACGCACAAAAAAAAATTACACAAGAACACTCTAATACACACACATACAAAATCTTACACACACACAAAAACTTAAACACAAAAAAAAAATTACACACACACAAACACTTACACACAAAAACAAAAACTTACACACACACACAAAAAAAAACACAAACCAAAAAACATACACACACACACAATAACTTACAAACACCAAAAACAAATTACACACACACAAAACATTACACACACACACAAAAACTAACAAACACACACAAAAATACACACACACAAAAACATACACACACACAAAAAAGATTACTCACACACAAAAACTTACACACACACAAAAACTTACACACACACAAAAACTTAAAAAAACACACAAAATTACAAACAAAAACAAACACTAAAACACACACAAAAACATGAGAAACAACACACACATACACACACACAAAAACTTACACACACACACAAAAACTTACACACACAAAAACTAGCAAACACAAAACACTTATACACACAAACAAAATCACACAAACAAAAAATTACACACACAAAAACTTAAAAAAACAAAAACAAAATTACAAACACAAATAAACTTAAACACACACACAAAAAATAACACACACACAAACAATTATACACACTCACACAGAAACTAAAGCAAGCACAACAAAATATACCCACAAAAAAACTAACCCCCACACACAAAATAAGACACCCACAAAAAATAATACAAACACACACCAACATACACACACAAAAAAACAAACAAAAACAAACAAAAAAAAACAAAAAAACAAACAAATACACACACACAAAAAATTACACACACAAACAAAAACTTACACACACACACAAAAACTTACACACACACAAAAAATTAAAAAAAAACAAAAAATTATACAAAAACACAAAATTACACACACACAAAAAACTTACACGCAAACAAAAAACTTACACACACACAAAAACTGACACACACAAAAAAAATATTACACACAAACAAAAAATTACACACACACACAAAACTTAAATAAAAAAAAAACCTTAAACAAACACACAAAAACTTACACGCAAAAAAAAACTGATACATAACAAACATGAACAAACACAAAAACTTACACACAAACAAAACTTAAACACACAAAAACTAACACACACACAAAAACTTACACACACACACAAAAACGAACAAACACACACAAAAATACACACAAAAAAAAACTTACACACAAACAAAAAATTACACACACACAAAAAATTACACACACAAAAAAAACTTACACACAACACAAAAACTTACACACACAAAAAAACTAACACACAAAAACAAACACACAAAAACATAAAAACATACACACACACAAAATCTTACACGCAAACACAAACTAAAACACACACAAAAACTTACACAAACACACAAAAACAAACACATACACACAAAAACTTACGCACACACACAAAAATACATACACACAC
>NW_028300412.1:76974-112677 GCF_049724085.1 Artemia sp. Qi Xiang Cuo | reverse complement strand
TAGGCAACTTCACTATAGGTAAGATTACATTATTTATATTATACATCATTATAAATTATAAAAGGTTCAAATATTCGAATATTATAGAGTTAAAAATTTTCCCACACCGGGAATCGAATCCGTGCCTGTTATCCGGGTTGCAGCGGCAGCTAGCAACCTAGTAAGAGACGATCACGTCCAAAGTTAAGAAATATAAAAACCCATAATTCCTAACAAAGGAGTCAGATCAAATTCAAAAGTACACCATTAGAACTGCCTTGTCCGAAACCCCTGTATAGGAAACTTTCTGTCCCTTGGCTTGAAACAGCAAGGGAAATATATTGGCTTGAATATCAAGAAAAGTGGCAGCTTTTACAACATTCTGCCTAAACGGGATATTTTTTTTCTCTTTTCTTCTTCTCCTGGGATAGCTTGGCACTGGAACATCGTACAGAGTTGTTCAATGGCTCATTTAAAATTACAGTAAAGAACAAACTTCCAGCCCATAGTAACTAAAATAAGATTATAATTAATGTTAAAGATTGATCAATGATCTCATAATCGTAGGTTGTAGTCTGGTCGTCTCTTACTATTCCAATCAAGAAAAAGCCATTGGCTTTTTCCTGTTGGTAATACAGTAAGGATTTTGGTATGTATGAGTAATTAAATTACATTAAAAGACGATCATTGGAATGTCAAATCATTTTATGCATGCGAGTTAGTTATCTACTTGATTGTTTGTTGCATAAAGGATCGATGCTGTAAATGGGAATTTGTCAAACACTTCGTTGTAACGAACTGTATAGTAAGAGCGAAACGTCTCAATATTAACCGAAACTCTAAAAAAAGGGAATTTTAATATTAATATATATATCTAAGGAATTCGATTTTTATTCTGTATAGTTACATAAAGGATCGACACTGTACATGGGAATTTTGTAAGCATCATCCATATCATGGTTTTACTGATAGTCCATTTTATTGGAAATATAATTTAAGTAAGTTATTTATTGTGCTCTTCTTCCATGGAAAAAAATAACACTCGCAGGATTCAAATCTGGGTTACTCTCGCCACAACATAGGGTCCTAACCACTAGACGAACGCGACTTATATATTTTATAGTAAGAATTACTAACAAATTTGAAAAAATGACAGAAGATCCGGGTTGCAGCGGTAGCTAGCAACCTAGTAAGAGACGATCACGTCCAATGTTAAGAAATACAAAAACCCATAGTTCCTAACAAAGAAGTCAGATCAAAACAAAAAGTACACCATTAGAACCGCCTTGTCCGAAACCCCTGTATAGGAAACTTTCTGTCCCTTGGCTTGAACAGCAAGGGAAATATATTGGCTTGAAAATCAAGAAAATTGACTTTAACCACGTTATTCTCCCCAAACGGGATATTTTTTCTCTTTTCCTTTTTTTCTTTTCCACAGATAGCTTGGCACTGGAACATCGTAGAGGGTTGTTCAATAGCTCATTTTAAAGGAAATTAATTGGGTTAAAAATCTATAGTAACTAAAATAAATTATTTCTAAAAGAGAATAAATTTTTCCACCAAAAACTGCATTTTTGATGTCTTTTCACACTGCAGTCTTTCAAACATAATCGTATACCACGGTAAGATTTGAACCCACGCTTCCGAAGAGACTGGTGGCTAATCCGGGTTGCAGCGGTAGCTAGCAACCTAGTAAGAGACGATCACCTCCAATGCAAAGAAATATAAAACCCCCCAACTCCTAAGAAAAGAGAGAGATCAAAACAAAAAGTACACCATTAGAACCGCCTTGTCCAAATCCTCTCTAAAGGAAACTTACCGCCCTTTGGCTTGAATAACAAATAAAATATATTGGCTTGAAAATCAAGAAAATTGACTTTTACCAAGTTATTCTCCACACACGGGATATTTTTTTCTTTCAGCTTTTTTTTCCTGCCTGGCTAGCTGGGCACTGGAAAATCATATAGAGCTGTATAATATCTCATTTTAAAGGCAATTTCAAAATCTAGTCACTTTTGTAATTAAAAATAAAATACTTTTTAAAGTAGAATCAATTTTGTCAAAAAAATTGCATTTTTGATGTATTTTCTTACTGCAGTCTTTTCAAAGATATTTGAATTTTGAAGCAATCAAACAGTTCATGGTAATAAACTCTTTAGTAATAATAGCTACTTGTCTCAATAGTAACCGAAACTCCTGGAACCAAAATTTTCTTTTTTGGCTTAATCGCTAAAATTATTATGTAAACTGCAAAAATATTTATGATGCCTAATCAGTAATAGTAAGTTCTTAATTTAAACAACAAAAATACATGAAAATTTTATAATTAGTTTCACTTTTTGTCTCCTGGATTACATTAAAGAACGATCTGTAGTCCATAGTAATTGATTATAATAAGAGACTAACCTCAAAGAATCATCCGGGTTGCAGCGGTAGCTAGCATTTACAGTAAAGAACGATCTCTCATCCATAGTAACTGATAAATGGTGGTTCAAGGGGTAGTTACTTGAGGTTCGTCTCTTACTATTTCAAAGAATCCGGGTTGCAGCGGTAGCTAGCAACCTAGTAAGAGACGATCACGTCCAATGTTAAGAAATATAAAAACCCATAGTTCCTAACAAAGGAGTCAGATCAAAACAAAAAGTACACCATTAGAACCGCCTTGTCTGAAACCCCTGTATAGGAAACTTTCTGTCCCTTGGGTTGAACAGCAAGGGAAATATATTGGCTTGAAAATCAAGAAAATTGACTTTAACCACGTTATTCTCCCCAAACGGGATATTTTTTTCTTTTTTTTTCTTTTCCACAGATAGCTTGGCACTGGAACATCGTAGAGGGTTGTTCAATAGCTCATTTTAAAGGAAATTAATTGGGTTAAAAATCTATAGTAACTAAAATAAATTATTTCTAAAAGAGAATAAATTTTTCCACCAAAAACTGCATTTTTGATGTCTTTTCACACTGCAGTCTTTCAAACATAATCGTGTATCAGTTATTTCCGGGTTGCAGCGGTAGCTAGCAACCTAGTAAGAGACGATCACGTCCAATGTTAAGAAATATAAAAAACCCATAGTTCCTAACAAAGGATCCGGGTTGCAGCGGTAGCTAGCAACCTAGTAAGAGACGATCAGGTCCAATGTTAAGAAATATAAAAACCCCTAACTCCTAAAAACAGAGTCAGATCAAAACAAAAAATACACCATTAGAACCGCCTTGTCCGAAACCCCTATAAAGGAAACTTACCGCCCTGCGGCTTGAATAACAAAGAAAATATATTGGCTTGATAATCAAGAAAATTGACTTTAACCACGTTATTCTCCACAAACGGGATATTTTTTTCTTTCTTTCTTTTCCACAGATAGCTTGGCACTGGAACATCGTAGAGAGTTGTTCAATGGCTCATTTTAAAGGAAATCTCTAGATCTAGCGCTATTTGTACTTAATTTTTTTTTTAAATTTATTTTTTTTTACGAAAAACTGAATTTTTTATATACAATATTAATCAATGACGTCATAGTCTTTGGATGTAGTTAGTACATAAAGTCTGGATCATCGAATTAAAGCTGAAACTAAGTAAAGAACAATTATGCCTCCATATATTCACAGTGATCTATAAAATTTCCCATTACATCTATAAACTGTTCCACAGTTGCCGGTTCATACCTTGTTACATAAAGGATCGATCATCGAATTTAAGCTGAAACTAAGTAAAGGACAATTATGCCTCCATATCTTCACAGTAATGTATAAAATTTCCCATTACATCTGTAAACTGCTCCACAGTTGCCGGTCCATACCATGGAAGCTTTTCACTAAACATGCAACATTTGTTTTGGATATTACTATGAAGTTTTGCGAAAGCATCTCTAGTCCGGGTTGCAGCGGTAGCTAGCAACCTAGTAAGAGACGATCACGTCTAATTTTACATAAAGGACTGATTTAGTTCATTATGGTACAGAACAAATCCGGGTTGCAGCGGTAGCTAGCAACCTAGTAAGAGACGATCCCACCCCATAGTAAAAATTAAAGTAACCCATAACTCCTGAAAAAAGATTCAGATCAAAACAAGAAGTACACTATTAGAACCGCCTTGTCCAAAACTTCTAAATAGCAAACCTACCGTCCTTTGGCTTGAATAACAAAGAACACATATTGGCTTGAAAATTAAAAAAAAAATTGACTTTAACGTACGATATTCTCCACAAACGCTATCTTTTTTTCTTTCTGCTTTTTCTTTCTCCTCAGCTAGCTGGGCACCGGAAAATCATAGAGAGCCGTATAATAGCTCAATTTAAAGGAAATTGTTATAATAAAGAATGAATATTTTACCGATTATCTACTTATAACCATATATGATGTAATAAGTGACATGACGTAATATCTAAAACCTATTGTGTACTAATAACCATACATGACTTAATGAGTGACGTGACGTAAAAATTGAAAAAATAATTTTTATTTTATTTTCCTTTTTAGTGTAGTATCGTTAAAGTTATAAACTGCAAAAATATTTATGGTGTCTGAACAATAGTTTTAATCTTTTATTTTATACTAGAAAAATACCTGAAAATTTAAAAATTAGTTCAATTTTTTGTTAGGTTCTTGATTATTGATACGTGACATAAACATTCAACTAATGGTTACATAATGGTTTCAATCAAGCAAGCTACACGAAAGTTAAAAAAACAGTACTATACAAAAAACAAAGACAACATCTTGAAAAGAAAAAAGCAAAGGTATTCAACTGACAAGGCGTATCGAGAAGTAATAATTGAGAGAGCAAAACAAAACAGATAGATGTGTTATCACAATGATGAAGATTTATAATAAAGAACGGACCAAACAGTTCGTGGCCACAAGCTGTCTAGTCAGAGTGACTCGTCTCAATAGTAACCGAAACTCTAAAAAACAGACTCCGGGTTGCAGCGGTAGCTAGCAACCTAGTAAGAGACGATCACGTCCTATGGTAAGAAATATAAAAACCCATAGCTCCTAAAAAAGTTGTCAAATCAAAACAAAAAATACACCATTAGAACCGCCTTGTCCGAAACCCCTGTATAGGAAACTTTCTGTCATTTGGCTTGAACAGCAAGGGAAATATATTGGCTTGAAAATCGAGAAAATTGACTTTAACCACGTTATTCTCCACAATCGGCATATTTTTTTATTTTTTCTTTATTTTCCACAGATGGCTTGGCACTGGAGCATCGTAGAGAGTTGTTCAATGGCTCGTCTTAAAGGAAATTAATTGGGTTAAAAATTTTTTGTGACTAAAATAAATTATTTCTAAGAGAGAATAAATTTTTCCACTAAAAACTGCATTTTTGATGTTTTTCATACTGTAATAATAAAGAACGAACTCTTGCCTATACAAAATTACATTGAAAGACAATTATTGGATATCCGGGTTGCAGCGGTAGCTAGCAACCTAGTAAGAGACGATCACCTCCAATGTTAAGAAATATAAAACCCCCCAACTCCTAAAAAAAGAGTCAGATCAAAACAAAAAGTACACCATTAGAACCGCCTTGTCCGAATCCTCTATAAAGGAAACTTACCGCCCTTTGGCTTGAATAACAAAGAAAATATATTGGCTTGAAAATCAAGAAAATTGACTTTTACCACGTTATTCTCCACAAACGAGATATTTTTTCTTTCCGCTTTTTTTTCTGCTCAGCTAGCTGGGCACTGGAAAATCATAGAGAGCTGTATAATAGCTCATTTTAAAGGAAATTGCAACATCTAGTCACTTTTGTATTTAAAAATAAAATACTTTTTAAAGTAGAATCAATTTTGTCAAAAAAATTGCATTTTTGATGTATTTTCATACTGCAGTCTTTTCAAAGATATTTGAATTTTGAAGCAATAAAACAGTCCATGTAATGAACTCTATAGTAATAATAGCTACTTGTCTCAATAGTAACCGAAACTCCTGGAACCAAAATTTTCTTTTTTGGCTTAATCGCTAAAATTATTATGTAAACTGCAAAAATATTTATGATACCTAATCAGTAATAGTAATTTTTTAATTTAAACAACAAAAATACATGAAAATTCTAAAATTAGTTTTGCTTTTTGTCTCCTGGAAGAAATTTTTTTTTCATCTCAGTTCAAATTTATTATTGTATCCTGGAACCAAGCTTTTTTTGGTTTGTAACCCGTAAAGTACATATCTCCATATTATTGTCTCATAATTGCAATTATTTTAGTTTTCAGTCCAGAATCACTAAACTTATTATGTAAACTGCAAAAATATTTATGGTGTCTAACCAATAATACTAATTTTGTAATTCAAACAAGATAAATACCTGAAAATTTTAAAATTAGTTTTGTTTTATGCTAGGTTTTAGATACTCGACACGGGATTTTGTGTGCTTAATAATTTTAAACCTTGAAAAAATATGATCTCACGCGAGTGGAAAAAAAGAAAGAATAACCAAAAACAATATCAAAATAGAACAATCCAAATTTCTACTAATAGAAAACTTTACTACACAAAAAATAAAGCTAACATCCTGAAATATCAGAAAAGTTTGTTTAAAAGAGATAAAAATGCCACCGAACCCAATAAAGCTCGAGCATGCGTAAGTATTGCTACTAAGACGTCTTGTGATCCAGGATTTAAGAAAATGAAATATGACAGAGCAAAACAGAGGTATCTTACGGATCAGGGGTATCGAGAAGGGAAAATTGAGACAGCGAAACAAAAGAGCAAGGAAAGGTATGATAACGATATAGATTACCGAAACAAACATAAGAAAAAAGTTGCTACCAGAATAATGGGTAGATACTGGGGTGACAAAAGCTATAATGAAAAATTAAATTCTCTGCGAGGTTGTACCGAAGAACGCATAAGGACAAAGGGAAAAATTACATTCAGAAATACAAGAAGATGGCAAAAATGCAGGCTGATCTTTGTAAATTGAGAAACATTTTACGCATGTTTTATCGGGATCACGAAAAGTATTCGAAATTACAGATTAAAATTCTCTTTGAAAGAGCGGATGCTGTTGAAAAGTCGGCTAGAAATGCTTTGGCAAAGCTTCATAGCAATATCCAAAAGAAATGTTGTCAGTTTAACGAAAAGCTTCCAAGGTATGGATTGGCAACTGCGGAACAGTTTATAGATGCAATGGAAAATGTTCGACAACACAGTGAATATACGGAGGCGTACTTCTTAGAAAATTCGTATATTAATTTTGGAAGGAGCAATTGCAGTTTATGTAGCAGCAATAAAAATATATATACAAGCATACCTATCAACAGCGAAGGACAAGCAATGTTTTTCAATTATGGCGAAAACGAGCCTGTTAGGGTTATTAGTAAATGTGTTTGTAAGACTAATGATTCAGAACAAATTCCTGGAACACCGACTCAAGAAAAAAGCATTTCTAACTGTGTTTTAAACAGTTCGTTTAGTTCTACTGAATATTTGGCAAAAAATTCTCTGTGTAGTAGAACAAACTGTCCTGAAAAGTACGAGACAACTATTGAAAAATGCTCTAAAACTAGATCTGACAAGGAAATTATGATGGCTGAAGTCACCTATAACAATCTGAGTAAATACAATAAAGAACGACACCTTGCCCATGTTAACTAAAACATAAATAGGGATTATGTAATTTCCAATAGAATCATGGCTGTAGAGATGGCTGAAACCTAGTTACAATAAAAAACGATCATTGGAATAATTAAAATATCTGATTAATGATGTTACAGTAAGGATCGAAGTCTATCTATAGTAACTGATGCAACAGAGAAAATAAAAAGAGGTATGTGGTGTATATGACGTCATTATAATGATAAAATAACTCTTGGCTATACTAACTTGCATAGTCAAGTTAGTATAGCCATTAGAATACGTTTATCAAAATCTATTTATCCGTATATACACAGTTTTGTGGAAAAATCAAATTAATAATTACCTTACTACAGCACAATGGATGAAAGTGTGCCTCATGATTCGAGGTTTTGTGGGTTCAAAACCGCCTGTAGTAAGGGACAAGATCCAGATCTTCTACTGTTGTAAATTCTTTAACTATGTTATCTACGGGTATTTTACCGAATAGATTCACATCTAAACTTAATTTTAAGTGAACCTTTTTAAGACCCATTTAAACGGATTGACGATGTGGAAGATGACTACGTGATGCCTTGAATAGGCCTTGACACCATTTTTTAGCAATCTTTTCATCTGTTGAGGTGAAGTTCATGAATTTTAAATCTCTCTGTTCATCGCTGTTTATAATAAAGATCGACCTCTTGCCTAAATTAATTTATATTTTATAATAGCTAATCCGGGTTGCAGCGGTAGCTATCAACCTATTAAGAAACGATCACGTCCAATGTTAAGAAATATAAAAACCTATAACTCCTAAAAAAAGTCCGATCAAAACAAAAAGTACACCATTGGAACCGCAATGTCTGAAACCCCTGTATAGGAAACTTTTTGTCATTTGGCTTGAACAGCAAGGGAAATATATTGGCTTGAAAATCAAGAAAAGTGGCAGCTACAAGACTATTCTGCCTAAACGGCATCTTTTTTCTTTCTTCTTTTCCACATCAGGGTTGCAGCGGTAGCTAGCAACCTAGTAAGAGACGATCACGTCCTATGGTAAGAAATATAAAAACCCATAGCTCCTAAAAAAGTTGTCAAATCAAAACAAAAAATACACCATTAGAACCGCCTTGTCCGAAACCCCTGTATAGGAAACTTTCTGTCATTTGGCTTGAACAGCAAGGGAAATATATTGGCTTGAAAATCGAGAAAATTGACTTTAACCACGTTATTCTCCACAATCGGCATATTTTTTTATTTTTTCTTTATTTTCCACAGATGGCTTGGCACTGGAGCATCGTAGAGAGTTGTTCAATGGCTCGTCTTAAAGGAAATTAATTGGGTTAAAAATTTTTTGTAACTAAAATAAATTATTTCTAAGAGAGAATAAATTTTTCAATTAAAAACTGCATTTTTGATGTTTTTCATACTGTAATAATAAAGAACGAACTCTTGCCTATACAAAATTACATTAAAAGACAATTATTGGATATTACTTAAAGGATGGACGTGGTTCATTAGAACTTTCTGTTATTTGGCTTGAACAGCAAGAGAAATATATTGGCCTGAAAATCAAGAAAAGTGGTGGAAATATATTGGCTTGAAAATCAGTATAAGTGAAAATCAAGAAAAGTGGAAAAGTGGTTTGAGTTTTTTTTTTACATTAAAAGACTATCACTGAAATAACAAACCATTCCATACATTGGACTTAGTTAGCTACTTAATTGTTTGAGTTTATCCGGGTTGCAGCGGTAGCTAGCAACCTAGTAAGAGACGATCACGTCCAATGTTAATAAATATAAAAACCCATAGTTCCTAACAAAGAAATCAGATCAAAACAAAAAGTACACCATTAGAACCGCCTTGTCCGAAACCCCTGTATAGGAAACTTTCTGTCCTTTGGCTTGAACAGCAAGGGAAATATATTGGCTTGAAAATCAAGAAAATTGACTTTAACCACGTTATTCTCCCCAAACGGGATATTTTTTTCTTTTTCTTTTCCACAGATAGCTTGGCACTGGAACATCGTAGATAGTTGTTCAATAGCTCATTTTAAAGGAAATTAATTGGGTTAAAAACCTTTTGTAACTAAAATAAATTATTTCTAAAAGAGAATAAATTTTTCCACCAAAAACTGCATTTTCGATGTCTTTTCACACTGCAGTCTTTCAAACATATTCGTATACCAGCGGTAAGATTTGAACCCACGCCTCCGAAGAGATTGGTGGCTGACACCAGTGCTTTGGACCACTCGGCCAGGCTGCCTCTCATAAATAAATATATATGTGAATTTGGGTTGCAGCAGTAGCTAGCAATCTAGTAAGAGACGATCAGTCCAATGCTAAGAAATATAACAAAAGTCCTAAAAATAGAGTAAGATCAAAACAAAAGTACATCATTAGAACTACCTTGTCTGAAACCCTACTAGATAAATAATGAATGTCGTAGCTTTATATTAGAGCTATGAAGTGAATAGAAAAACACGAAATTATATTGTTGTTTCTGATGACGTCATGAAATAATATCATTGCGCCTTGACGTCAATAAAATCATTACGCTGTGACGTCATAATTACTATATAGGAAGCGTCAGAACTGTAAATGTTCACATTCATAATTACATAATGGTTTCAGTCAAGCAAGCTGCACGCAAATTGAAAAAACAGTACTACACAAACAACAGAGATAGTATCTTGAAAAGAGAAAAGCAAAGGTATTCAACCGACCAGGCGCATCGAGAAGTAAAAATTGAGAGAGCAAAACAAAGGTATTCAACCGACAAGGCGTATCGAGAAGTAATAATTGAGAGAGAAAAACAAAGGTATTCAACCGACCAGGTGCATCGAGAAGTAAAAATTGAGAGAGCAAAACAAAGGTATTCAACCGACCAGGCGTATCGAGAAGTAATAATTGAGAGAGCAAAACAAAGGTATTCAACCGACCAGGCGTATCGAGAAGTAATAATTGAGAGAGCAAAACAAAACAGCAAGATGTGTTATCACAATGATGAAGATTATAGACATGCAAAAATTGAGACAGCCAAACAAAAGATCAAGGAGCGTTACTGGGGTGACAAAATCTATAATGAAAAAATTAAATTCTCTGCGAGGTTGTACCGAAGAACGCATAAGGACAAAGGGAAAAACTACATTCAGAAATACAAGAAGATGGCAAAAATGCAGGCTGATCTTTGTAAATTGAGAAACATTTTACGCATGTTTTATCGGGATCACAAAAAGTATTCAAAAATACAGATTAAAGTTCTCTTTGAAAGAGCGGATGCTGTTGAAAAGTCGGCTAGAAATTCCTTGGCAAAGCTTCATAGTAATATCCAAAAGAAATAAAGAACGATCTCTCTCCCATACTAACTGATATATGGTGGTTCCAGGTGTAGTTATTACATCCGGGTTGCAGCGTTACCTAGCAACCTAGTAAGAGACGATCACGTCCAATGTTAAGAAATATAAGAACCCCTAACTCCTGAGAAAAGAGTCAGATCAAAACAAAAATTACACCATTAGAACCACTTTGTGCAAAATACATTAAAAGACGAGCACTGAAATAACAAACCATTCCATATATTGGACTTAGTTAGCTACTTGATTGTTTGAGTTTCGTCTCTTACTATTTAAAAGAAGAAAAAGCCGTAGGTTTTTTCCTGTTTGTATTTATCTTCAGAGTCGCATATTTCGAACGCTGCAATAATATCGGCAATACTATTTTGTTGGGCGTTGTTACCAACTCGCCTGGGTGGAACTTCCCTCGGAAACGCTTTCTGGAGGAAAAGCCTTCTCGCATCTAACACATCAGTAGCCAAAAAAAAATCCAAAGCATGATCTTTAATCGAATCGTGGGAAATCCCTTGTTTGAGATTTATCTGTATGAAATTCAACACTGGATTATAAAAAAGTTTATCTTTTGCCCAAATTCCAGGATCAATCATTTTCACTTACAGTAATATAGTCCATAAATCGTAATCCCTTATTCCACTTATGAAACCAAATTGCTTTGATTAATCCTGTCCGTAAATCATAAGCCGTAAAAACTTATGTAAATGTCCAGGAACTAGTTTAAAAGATTAAGCAAAGGTTTCATATATAGGTCAAGAACTATAATCCTTTTAAATATTGCAAAATCTAACTAACTTCGCTGGGATTATAATTCAATGAAAAAGCTTACTGGTTTGACAATGTTAATAAAATATCCAATTTATGAGAGGTCTGTTCATTTGTATTTTTTCAGTAAAGCACAAATTATGTTCTGGCCTTGGGAAAGCATAGGGGTTTTGAGCCCTAATCATATTAGTTTCTGTTTGTTTTGAGTTTGACTTGGTTATTTACTGTTATTTCTGTTCTTTTTGGGTTTCGTTTATTTATCGATACTGATTTGGGTTAGTTTCACGCTTGGTAAATTATTGAATTTTATTTTTGCTCCTTTTTGGTTTAATGGAGTTCTTTACTTTTTTTTGAAAGACTTATGTTGTGTAAAAATTTTTTAATTAATTTCTGTTCGTTTTATATTGACATAGTCTTTTCAGGGAAAAAGAAAATAATACTTTAAATCTTTCCGTTTTTTTTTTAAACTTTATAGTTTGGCCTGCTATTTGTATGCAGGAGACACCCTTTTAAGAACCTGGACACAAATAGTAGCGTTTAATTTAGTTTCATACCTCGTCTAGTTGACCTGATATAGAAAACTTGATACCATTCGCAAAAAATCTGTTTACTTTCTTTGATAGCTTGGATACACTTACGCTATTGTGATTTGGTTAAATTTTGAGAGCAGAAGTAGCCCCGAAAGTTTGAACGTAATACCCTCAGTCGTTCTTGGGATACTGCTGAGATACCTTATTGGGAATTAGCATTAACACAGTGCATTTTGATTTAATCTTTTGGCAACATTTAGTTTTTAAACATATTAGGCACATGGGAGGGTGGGCGTGGTAGGGGGATTAGTTTCCCTCCAATAACTTTTAACTATTAAAAGGGCCTTAGTCCTTTCTATTTTCAACCGAATAAGCCCTTTTCAAAGTTCCAACGACAACTCCTTCGATACGAAGTGCCCAGGTCTAAACAAAATAAAAAAATAAAAATAACAATACATTGTACACACATCGATCTTTACTATAAAAATGTCAAGCCTTCCAATCACTTTTGACTATTAAAAGAGCACTACCCCTTTCAATTTTCAATCGAATGAGCACTTTTTGAGTTTCTACGACAACGCTTTCAATAAACACCTTATATGCAACCAGGGCATAAATTACAACCGAGGGGGTTGTCATCCTCAAAATCCGGGTTACAGCGGTAGCTAGCAACCTAGTAAGAGACGATCACGTCCAATGTTAAGAAATATAAAAACCCATAGTTCTTAAAAAAAGAGTCAGATCAAAACAAAAAGTACACCATTAGAACTGCCTTGTCCGAAACCCCTGCATAGTAAAATTTCTGTCCCTTGGCTTGAACTGCAAGAGAAATATATTGGCTTGAAAATCAAGAAAAGTGGCAGCTACTACAACATTCTGCCTAAACGGGATATTTTTTTTCTTTTTTTCTTTTTTTTTTCTTTTTTTGTATCCAGAGATAGCTTGGCACTGGAACATCATAGAGGGTTGTTCGATAGCTCATTTTAAAGGAAATTAATTGGGTTAAAAATCTATATTAACTAAAATAAATTATTTCTAAAAGAGAATAAATTTTTCCACCAAAAACTGCATTTTGATGTCTTTTCACACTGCAGTCTTTCAAACATAATCGTATACCAGCGGTAAGAATTGAACCCACGCCTCTGAAGAGACTGGTGGCTAACACCAGTGCCTTGGACCACTCGGCCAGGCTGCCTCTCATAAATAAATATATATGTGAATTTGGGTTGCAGCAGTAGCTAGCAACCTAGTAATAGACGATCAGTCCAATGCTAAGAAATATAAAAACCCAAAACTCCTAAAAATAGAGTCAGATCAAAACAAAAGTATATCATTAGAAATACCTTGTCTGAAACCCTACTAGATAAATAATGAACGTCATCATAGTTTTATATTAGAGCTATGACGTGAATAGAGGGACGTCATAATTAGTATATAAGGAAAGTCAAAACTGAAAATTCTTTCATTCTTGATTAGAATAATGGTTAGATCAAAGCAGGCTATACGCAAGTTGAAGAAAGAGTACTACACAAACAAAAGAGATAGTAACTTGAAAAGAAAAAAGCAAAGGTATTCAACCGACCAGGTGTATCGAGAAGTAATAATTGAGAGAGCAAAACAAAGGTATTCAACCGAACAGGCGTATCGAGAAGTAATAATTGAGAGAGCAAAAGAAAACAGCAAGATGTGTTATCACAATGATGAAGATTATAGACATGCAAAAATTGAGACAGCCGAACAAAAGATCAAGGAACGGTATGGTAATGATGAACATTACAGAGAAGCAAGAATTGAGCAGGCTAAACAAAAGATCAAGGAGCGTTATCACAATGATAAACTTTATAGAGAAGCAACAATTGAGCAGGCTAGACAAAAGAGCAGGGAACGTTATCACAATGATGAAGATTATAGACATGCAAAAATTGAGACAGCCAAACAAAAGATCAAGGAACGGTATGGTAATGATGAACATTACAGAGAAGCAAGAATTGAGCAGGCTAGACAAAAGAGCAGGGAACGGTATGATAATGATGAAGATTACCGAAACAAACATAAGAAAAAAGTTGCTACCAGAATAATGGGTAGATACTGGGGTGACAAAAGCTATAATGAAAAAATTAAATTCTCTGCGAGGTTGTACCGAAGAACGCATAAGGACAAAGGGAAAAATTACATTCAGAAATACAAGAAGATGGCAGAAATGCAGGCTGGTCTTCGTAAATTGAGAAACATTTTACGCATGTTTTACCAGGATCACGAAAAGTATTCAAAATTACAGATTAAAATTCTCTTTGAAAGAGCGGATGCTGTTGAAAAGTCGGCTAGAAATTCCTTGGCAAAGCTTCATAGTAATATCCAAAAGAAATGTTGTCAGTTTAATGAAAAGCTTCCAAGGTATGGACTGGCAACGGCGGAACAGTTTATAGATACAATGGAAAATCCGGGTTGCAGCGGTAGCTAGCAACCTAGTAAGAGACGATCACGTCCAATGTTAAGAAATATAAAAACCCATAGTTCCTAAAAAAGGAGTCAGATCAAAACAAAAAGTACACCATTAGAACCGCCTTGTCCGAAACCCCTGTATAGGAAACTTTCTGTCCCTTGGCTTGAACAGCCAGGGAAATATATTGGCTTGAAAATCAAGAAAATTGACTTTAACCACGTTATTCTCCCCAAAAGGGATATTTTTTTCTTTTTTTTGTATCCAGAGATAGCTTGGCACTGGAACATCGTAGAGGATTGTTCAATAGCTCATTTTAAAGGAAATTAATTGGGTTAAAAATCTATAGTAACTAAAATAAATTATTTCTAAAAGAGAATAAATGTTTCCAATAAAAACTGTATTTTTGATGCAGTGACGTCATAATTACTATATAAGATTCTCTTTTCTTTGTTTCCAGCATAATAAAGATCAAACTCTTCCCTATACTAACTTGCATACGCAACTTTACTATAGTTAAGATTACAGCATTTTTATAATTTTCTTTACATTAAAAGACGATCACTGAAATAACAAACCATTCCATACATTGGACTTAGTTAGCTACTTGATTGTTTGAGTTTCGTCTCTTACTATTTAAAAGAAGAAAAAAGCCGTAGGCTTTTTCCTGTTTGTATTTATAGTTAAAAAACGAACTCAAGTCCAAAGAAACTGAACACTGTGGTTCATTCATATTATCTTCATTATTTTAGCTAGAATGTAAATAAACAAGTTTCTTTTTTAAATTTTAAATTGAAAAGATAGTGCTTTTAATTATATTAAAAGACGATCACTGAAATAACAAACCATTCCATACATTGGACTTAGTTAGCTTCTTGATTGTTTGAGTTTCGTCTCTTACTATTTAAAAGAAGAAAAAAGCCGTAGGCTTTTTCCTGTTTGTATTTATAGTTAAAAAACGAACTCAAGTCCAAAGAATCTGAACACTGTGGTTCATTCATATTATCTTCATTATTTTAGCTAGAATGTAAATAAACAAGTTTCTTTTTTAAATTTTAAATTGAAAATATAGTAAAGAAAGAACTTCAGTACATAGTAACTAAAACAAGATTATAATTAGCTTTGGTATAAAATACTGTCAGCGGTGGGATTCAATCCCATGCCTCCGAATTGAAGAGTGGCTAATACCAGCACCTTAAACCACTCGACCACGCTGCCTCACATAACTATGCCGTTATAATGCCATTATAAACGCCATAATACTCTAAATTAAAACTCTAAACTAAAACTTAATTATAATAAAGATCGAACTCTTCCCTATACTAACTTGCATAGGCAACTTCACTATAGTGAAGATTACAGTATTTATATTATACATCATTATAAATTATAAAAGGTTCGAATGTTCGAAGATTATAGAGTTAAAAATTTTCCCACATCGGGAATCGAACCCTGTCCTCTTAAGTGAAAGTATATCCTAGCCACTAGACCAAATGGGGCCATAAATTTTTAATAAAGAACGACCTCTTGCCTATACTAAATTTTAGACGCCACTTAATTATAGTATAGGTTAGTAATTCAACAGATAGTATGGCACTGGAACACCATAGAGAGTTGTTCAATGGTTATAATAAAGAATATAATAAAGAACGACACTTAGCCCATGTTAACTGAAACATAAATAGGGATTATGCAATTTCCATCAGTATCATGGCTGCAGAGGTGTCCGAAACCAAGTAAAGAACAAACCATTATAGTAAAGAACATTTCATGTTAAAGATTAATGATTGATGCCATAATCATAGTTTGTGACCAGGTCGTCTCTTACTATTCCAAAGAAGAAAAAGCCGTAGGCTTTTTCTTGTTTGTAATCATATAGTAAAGAATGATTCGGGTTGCACCGGTAGCTAGCAACCTAGTTAGAGACGATCACGTCCAATGTTAAGAAATTTAAAAACCCATAGTTCCTAAAAAAAAGGAGTCAGATCATTACAATAAAGAACGAAATCTAATTACATTTTGCAATCATGAAATATAAAATATAGTAATATAAAATATTACTAAATAATCATATATGACGTAATAAGCGACGTGACGTAAATATTGAAAAAATCGATTTTTATTTTATTTTCGTTTTCAGTTCAGAATCGCTAAAGTTACAAACTGCGAAAATATTTATGGTATCTGAGCAATAGATTTAATCTTTTAATTTAGACCAGTATAATAAAGGACGACCTCTTGCCTATGCTAAATTTTATAGGCAACTTAACAATAGTATAAGTTAGTAAAGGAGTGATATAGTTCATTATGGCAATGAACGAATTCTAGGCCATACTAACTAATTTAATTTTGAAAAGAAGAAATTTACATAAAGGACCGATATAGTTCATCATAAATTGTATTTTTTAATTAGGTTTTTTATATAATCCAGTTTGCAGCGGTAGCTAGTAACCTAGTAAGAGACGATCACATCTAATGTTAAGAAATCTAAAACCCATAGCTCCTAAATAGTTACATTAAAGAACGACCTGAGGCCTTAGTAACTGAAGTATTAAAAGGAATCAGGGTTGCAGTACAGTAAGGACCGAAGTCTATCTCATAGTAACTAATGCAACGGGAAAAACAAAAGAGGTATGTGGTATATGTGACGTCATAAAAGGTTACATTTGATTCTACATTAAAATACGATCATTGGAATAACATTTCACTATCCGGGTTGCAGCGTTAGCTAGCAACGTAGTAAGAGACGATCACGCCCCATAGTAAACCCGGGTTGCATCGGGGTTGCATTATAATAAAGATCAAACTCTTCCCTATACTAACTTGCATAGGCAACTTCACTATAGGTAAGATTACATTATTTATATTATACATCATTATAAATTATAAAAGGTTCAAATATTCGAATATTATAGAGTTAAAAATTTTCCCACACCGGGAATCGAATCCGTGCCTGTTATCCGGGTTGCAGCGGCAGCTAGCAACCTAGTAAGAGACGATCACGTCCAAAGTTAAGAAATATAAAAACCCATAATTCCTAACAAAGGAGTCAGATCAAATTCAAAAGTACACCATTAGAACTGCCTTGTCCGAAACCCCTGTATAGGAAACTTTCTGTCCCTTGGCTTGAAACAGCAAGGGAAATATATTGGCTTGAATATCAAGAAAAGTGGCAGCTTTTACAACATTCTGCCTAAACGGGATATTTTTTTTCTCTTTTCTTCTTCTCCTGGGATAGCTTGGCACTGGAAAATCGTAGAGAGTTGTTCAATGGCTCATTTAAAATTACAGTAAAGAACAAACTTCCAGCCCATAGTAACTAAAATAAGATTATAATTAATGTTAAAGATTGATCAATGATCTCATAATCGTAGGTTGTAGTCTGGTCGTCTCTTACTATTCCAATCAAGAAAAAGCCATTGGCTTTTTCCTGTTGGTAATACAGTAAGGATTTTGGTATCTATGAGTAATTAAATTACATTAAAAGACGATCATTGGAATGTCAAATCATTTTATGCATGCGAGTTAGTTATCTACTTGATTGTTTGTTGCATAAAGGATCGATGCTGTAAATGGGAATTTGTCAAACACTTCGTTGTAACGAACTGTATAGTAAGAGCGAAACGTCTCAATATTAACCGAAACTCTAAAAAAAGGGAATTTTAATATTAATATATATATCTAAGGAATTCGATTTTTATTCTGTATAGTTACATAAAGGATCGACACTGTACATGGGAATTTTGTAAGCATCATCCATATCATGGTTTTACTGATAGTCCATTTTATTGGAAATATAATTTAAGTAAGTTATTTATTGTGCTCTTCTTCCATGGAAAAAAATAACACTCGCAGGATTCAAATCTGGGTTACTCTCGCCACAACATAGGGTCCTAACCACTAGACGAACGCGACTTATATATTTTATAGTAAGAATTACTAACAAATTTGAAAAAATGACAGAAGATCCGGGTTGCAGCGGTAGCTAGCAACCTAGTAAGAGACGATCACGTCCAATGTTAAGAAATACAAAAACCCATAGTTCCTAACAAAGGAGTCAGATCAAAACAAAAAGTACACTATTAGAACCGCCTTGTCCGAAACCCCTGTATAGGAAACTTTCTGTCCCTTGGCTTGAACAGCAAGGGAAATATATAATACAGATCCTTCAATGAGGTTTGAAAAATATTTGCTAAGAAAATGTTATTGACATAGAAAAACTCACAAATAATTAAAATAATAATGAGTTAAAACATTCGAAAATACGCAAAAATAATATTAAAAAAATCAAAAATTTTAATCATTCATATATCCTTAACTGATGTATTAAAAGTATGTGCTAAAAAAATTGTATTGTCATATTATAACTCACAAATATGTCACTGATGTCTTTTTTTTTTCCAACTAAAATTCTCAATATAATATGTAAATACGCTCCCATGTTACTAATTCATATCCTTCAATGATGTATGACAAAGCTTTGCTAAAAAAATGGAATTGAAATTGAAAAACACAAAAATTTAGATCATAAGAAAGATTTTTTTCAAACTAAAAAAAGCACTAAACGATGACCATACGTACCAATGGTACTCATACATAACCTTCTATTAGGGATGTAAATGCTTTGAGCAAATAATGGTCTAGTCGGTGAAAAACTCACAAATGCCGGCTCTTACGAGTTATTATTGACGTTCTTTACTTCTCTATCTAATATTTAAAGACGCTCAAATTTTTCTAAGTATGATCCTTCAATGAGGGTTGTCAAAGATTTGCTAATAAAATGGTAGTGAAATTTAAAATCAAACAATTATAGCACTTAAGTAATATTTAATACAAACTAAAATAATCAAAAAACTATGAAACTACGTTCAAAGGTTACTCATTCATTTACTTCAATTAGGGAGGACAAGGCGTTTCTAAATAAATGGAATTGTCAGTTTAAATCTCACAAATATATCTTTTAGTCATTTTTTTTTACAACTAAAAATCTCTAAATAATATTAAAATACTTTCCCATTGTTATAATTCATATAATTCAATTATGGATGTATATGCTTTGCTAAAAAAATGGTATTGTATTTGAAAAACTCAAAAATATAGATATTATGAAATTTATTTTTCAAACTAAAAATAGCAAAATACGATTAAAATACGTAACCATTTTTCAAATTCATATCCTTCAATGAGGGATGTCAAGTCTTTGATCAAAAAATGGTATTGTCAGTGTAAAACAAACAAATATAGATATTAAGACAGTGTAAATTACAACGAAAATAAGCAATATACGATGAAAATAAGTTCCCATGTTTCTAAGACATATCCTTCAATTAGGGATGTCAAGGCTTGGCTAAAAAAATGGTATTGACAGTGAAAATCTCTCAAATATAGATCTGAAGTCATTTAAATTTCAAACGACAATAAGCAAAATACGATTACAATAATTACCCATGGTACTCATTCTAATCCTTCAATTAGGGAGGGATATGAGTTGCTAAGAAATTGAAATGTACTTTATAATATATAACTTAACGCTCTAAAGTGTGATTATTTTACGCCGAAAAGTAGCAAACTACTCTGATAATACTGTCAAATTTTACAAAGACATATCCTTCAATGAGGGATGTCAAGTATTTGATAAAAATATTGAATTGTCATTGTAATTCTCTAAAATATAGATCTTAAGACATATTAAATTACAACGAAAATAAGCAAAATACGATGTAAATACGTTCCCAGGTTACTAAGACATAACCTTCAATTAGGGATGTAAAGGCTTTCATCAAAAAATGGAATTGACAGTGAAAATCACTAAAATATATATCTGAAGTCAGAGTAAATTATTACGACCAAACGTAAAATACGAAGAAAATTCTTTCCAATGGTACTAATACATATACTTCAAGTAGGTATTTAAATTCTTGGCTAAAAATGGAATTGTCAGTGAAAAACTCACATATATAGCTCTTAAGTCAGTGTATTGAACATCGAAAATTAGCAAAATACGATTAAAATACGGTACCATGGTATTTATTAATATACTTATCTGATGGTGGTCAAAGCTTGGCTAAGAAAATGGAATAGTAATTTAAATACTCTAAAATATAGATAATAAGAAATAGATATTTCCCAAGACATTTCGACAATAAAGATGTAACTTCGTTTACATTTTTCTATTTCCAATACTAACAGAAGAGGGGTCAAAGCTTGGCTAAATATATTGAATTGACATTGAAAAACTATCAAATTTAGCTCTTATGACTTTTTATTTTACAACTAAAATACGCAAAATACGATGAAAATAAGTTCCCATGGTTCTAATTCATATCCTTCAATGAGGGATGTAAAGGCGTTGATCAAAAAATTGTATTGTCAGTGAAAATCTATAAAATATAGATATGATGACAGATTAATTTCCAACGAAAATAAGCAAAATACGATGAAAATAATTTCCCAGGTTACTCATTCATATCCTTCAATGAGGGAGGTAAAGGCTTTGATCAAAATTTGGTATTTTCATTGTAATTCTCTCAAATATAGATCTGAAGACATTTTAAATAACAACGAAAATACGCACTAAACGTTGAAAAAACTTTCAAAGGGTTCTCATTCATATCCTTAAAGTAGGGATGAAAATTCTAGGCTAGCAGATTGGCCAATTACGTTATAATCTATATAATATATTTCATTTGTGATGGTATAGTCATAAAATAATTCGCAATATCCGTAGTTAAGTCGTTACCGGGGGTCTTTGACATATATTAAAAGTAGGGGATATCCTTCAATTAGGGACGAGAAAGAGTGGCTAGTAGAAGTTAAATTAAAGAGAAAATCTCTCAAATCAATATATAAATAAAGTGAAGGGGGCGCCGGATTTCCCAGTATTATTAAAGAAAAAGATCAGGAATTAAATAAAAAAAAACAAGTTTTTCAACTGATCAACTGATTGTGATTAAGAGGTCATTTTTAAAGAACTGGAAAAAAAATTCGAACTATAGTTTAAAGAACAGGGTATTGACTGGGGGGCGAACCCCTAATATACGTGTTAAAATTTTATGAATATAGAAGTTCGTTACGTAAGTTAATTCTAAGTTACGTATATTTATTACTAATAAAAACGTTCGTAAATAAAATTAAACAAGTTTCGAGAAAGCCATTTAACCAAATATAATATGCAAAATTTGTTTTAATTATTCATGTACGGTGAGCCAAAATCAAAACCTGCATTAATTCAAAAACATTCAAAAATTAAATAAAAAAAACAAGTTTTTTAAACTGAAAGTAAGGAGCGACATTAAAACTTAAAACGCACAGAAATTATTCCGTATATGAAGGGGGCTGTCCCCTCCTCAACGCCTCGCTCTTTACGCTAATGTTTGACTTTCTCACAACTCTATTTTTCTAAACAATAAAAAAACTTTAGCGTAAAGAGCGAGGCGTTGAGGAGGGGACAGCCCCTTTCATAGACGGAATAATTTCTGTTCGTTTTAAGTTTTAACGTCGTTCCTTACTTTCAGATAAAAAAACTTGTTTTTTTTATTTAATATAGCTCTTAAGTCAGTGTATTTTCAAACGAAAATACGCAAAATACGATGAAAATACGTTCCCATTTGTCTAAGTCAGATCCTTCTAGGAGGGATTTCAAAGCTTGTATAAGAAAATGGAAGTTACATTGAAAAAAACACAAATATTTATCTTAAGTAATATTAATTTAAATCTAAAATACGCAAATACGATGAAAATAAGCTCCCATGGTTCTAAGTCATATCCTTCAATGAGTGAGGTCAATGCTTGGCTCAAAAAATGGAATTCTAAGTGAAAAACTATCAAATATATATCTTAAGAAAGATTATATTAAAACGACAATACGCAAAATACGATGTCAATACGTTCCCATGTTACTAATTCATAACCTTCAAGTAGGGATTAAAAATAGTTGCTAAAAAAATGGTATTGAAATTGAAAAACACACAATTATAGATAATAAGACATTGATTTTTAAAACTAAAATTCGCAAAATACGATGAAAAAACGTACACATGGTACAAATACTAGTCCTTTAAGTATGTATTTAACGTAGTTGCTAAAAAAATGGAATTGTCATATAAAAACTCACAAATATCAAACAGTTCGTGGTAACGAACTGTAAGTAAGGAGCGACCCGGCTCAATGATAACCGAAACTTTAGAAAACGGGTTTTTGATGCAAATAGATATATCAAAAGAATAAAATTTCAATGCTGATTTCAAATATCTAAGTTTCATTAAGTTTAATCGTACCCATCAAAAGTTACGCGCCTGAGAAAATTTGACTGATTTTCGAAAAAAGGGGGAAAGACCCCCTAAAAGTTATAGAACCTTAATGAAAATAATACCATCAAATACAGCGTATCAGAGAACCCTACTGTAGAGGTTTCAAGCTCCTATCTACACAAATGTTGAATTTTCCATTTTTTGCCAGAAGAAAGATCACGGATGCGTGTTTATTTGTTTGTTTGTTTTTTGTTTTTTTTTCCCAGGGGTGATCGTATCGACCCAGGGGTCCTAGAATATCGTGGGTGGGCTCATTCGAACGAAAATTAAAAGTTCTAGTGCCCTTTTTAAGTGACAAAAAAAATGAAGGGCAACTAGGCCTCCTCCAACGCACATTTTGCCCCAAAGTCACCCGATCAAAATTTTGAGATAGCCATTTTGTTCAACAGGGTTGAAAAAATGATAAATATGTCTTTTAGGATGACTTGATCCCCCAAAGGCCCCAGGGGGAGGGCTGAAAGGTATGAACTTTACTCCATGTTAACATATAGTATTGGTTATTGGGAAGTATACATACTTTTTCAGAGTAGATTTTTTCTGTTCGGTAGTGTAAGGAGAGGGTCGGTGGCTATATGGAAGGATCTTTACAGGAAGGAATTTTTCATTGGGGAAGGGACATTGCTATGAAGGGGGCGCCGGATTTCCCAGCATTATTAAAGAAAAAGATCAGGAATTAAATAAAAAAAAACAAGTTTTTCAACTGATCAACTGATTGTGATTAAGAGGTCATTTTTAAAGAACTGGAAAAAAAAATTCGAACTATAGTTTAAAGAGCAGGGTATTGACTAGGGGACGAACCCCCTATTATACGTGTTAAAAATTTATGAATATAGAAGTTCGTTACGTAAGTTAATTCTATGTTACGTATATTTATTACTAATAAAAACGTTCGTAAATAAAATTAAACAAGTTTCGAGAACGCCATTTAACCAAATATAATATGCAAATCTTGTTTTAATTATTCATGTACGGTGAGCCAAAATCAAAACCTGCATTAATTCAAAAACGTTCAAAAATTAAATAAAAAAAACAAGTTTTTTTAACTGAAAGTAAGGAACGACGTTAAAACTTAAAACGAACAGAAATTATTCCGTATATGAAGGGGCTGTCCCCTCCTCAACGCCTCGCTCTTTACGCTAAAGTTTGACTTTCTCACAACTCTATTTTTTTAAACAATAAAAAAACTTTAGCGTAAAGAGCGAGGCGTTGAGGAGGGGACAGCCCCCTTCATATACGGAATAATTTCTGTTCGTTTTAAGTTTTAACGTCGTTCCTTACTTTCAGTTAAAAAACTTGTTTTTTTTAATTAATAAAACATCAAGGGCGGATCCAGGATTTTTTTTCGGGGGGAGGAGTTTACTAATTTTTGACTCAGTTTTCGACTAATTTTACTGATTTACCTAGGTTTTACTAATTTTCGACTTATTTTTGACTCGGTCAAAAATTCCGGGGGGTTCAAACCGGGTAACGCCTCCCCTAGATACGGCCTTGTTAACCATGCTTCCATTGTCATCAGTTTTTCTTGATAAAATAACATCATTGATTTCAGTCTTGATTTTGGAAGTCATTCAATTGCTTCTTACAGTCATTGATTGCAAAATAAAGAAAAGCTAAAGGTTAAGTCCAGGAGCATATAATTTGCAAAGAAAGTAATTAATATATTTGGAAAGAGCATACCTAAGTAACAGCAAAAACTCAAAATTTACCTCAAACTATAAAAAACAAATAAGAAAACTATTAACAAAAATTACAAATGCTTACTTTTGTCATTCTTGCAAGTGCATTACTCCCCCCCCCCCCCTGATAGATGAATATAAAGTCCAATTTATGCATTCACGTTACATTTTACGATAGCAATCAGGAAGCACTAATATTTTACGACAAGGACCTTTGCTCAAGCAGCTTTGAATAAAACCCTAAAATTGTAAAACCCTAATAATAAAACCCTAATATTGTAAAACCCTAATAATAAAACCCAAAAATTTTAAAACCCTAAGCACAGGTACGACAAAATGTTTCGACCAACGTGAAAAAAAATTAGGGAGGGTGTTGCCATAAAAACATATTTTCTTGGTAACTGGCTTTGCGAAAGAATAAAAGTTGAAGATTGAAGCTGGAGAATAAGTTGTAGAGACAGTGAATTTTAGTCGTTTCTCAAAAATTTGCTCCACATTCTTTTCTAGAAATTAGATCTATAGTAGGTTTGAATCAAATGCCAAGAAAAATATGGTTTGCACATGTTATTGTTGATATGTTAATGTATATATGTGGCATAATAATAATCGACTAACCCCCGTTGATTACCTGGGAAAAGGAAAATATGATTTACTGAATATTTTTTCATCTTTGAAGGAAAATGTCTGGGTTCGACGAAGAAAAAAGTTTCATCAAGGCAATGCATCGGTGCATAGGAGTATCGTTGCCGAGACAGTTGCCGAGACGTTTTCGCTCGAGAGTCTTTCAGCAAACATGGAAATTTTCCCATGTCATCCCCACACCTAAGCCGGATATTGGTATAATGCGTGTGGGATAATATAGGCCTATTTTTCCCTTCTACTTAGTTGGGAAAGTCTACGAAAGCGTTTTCAATGATAGGCTTTATCAGCAACTGGAGTCAAATTACTGTTTAGGTGACCCCCCACTATGGTTCCATTAAAAAACTATATGCCACACATTTTTTACATTTTTTTTCAATGCTTCCTAAGGTTACGAATCAACCCTTGCAGGATACTAGCTTTGAGTATTGTGTTTTTGTGACAACGCTTGACCCTTCTAGGACAGTTCAAGTGGGAGTTTTTCATTCATCAACCTCAGATTCTAAATTTAGCACCCATTATTTGTCATTTCTTCCTATATGAAGGAATGCCTTGAACCCCAGCACTTTGGTCTATATCTGTATATAGATATATCCAGCACTTTGGTCTTTTACCGTCTGTCGATATGGGGTCAGTTTATTGCATCAAGCAGCAATGAGTCAGGTATGAGTCATCTTATCTTCTTTCAAACCATTCATGGTAATAAATGGTACACGAGGAGCGACCCTTATCAGTTGTCGAAATTGAGTTTCGACTGTAGTATGTATGGATTGTATGGATTCATGCAAGAAGCTCCTGTGACTGCTCCATTACTGAAGACAAAAAGAAAGTGATTCAGAAATTCTTTCTTTTTTAAAGAATTACTAGAAAGTACTCCCTTTGAAAAATTGGATTGTAAAATAGGACAAAGCTGTGCTGCACATGGTTTTTTTCTTGTTTTTCATCTTTCCACCGTATTTGTTTTTAGTGGACACGTCCCCTTATTGTTTGTAAACGAGCTTATGAATACACGAACAAGACAGAACTAAACAACAATTTTTTTTTATAGTTTTTAAATACCAGTCTATGGTTATTTTGATGGTAAATTTTCCTATTTTTTGTTTTTTTTTGTTTATTGACTTGGAAAGTCAAAAGTTGGCCAACTGAACTTGTGATAGACGCAAGTCCAATCTTGGATTGTGGAGCAAATTGTTATCTTCTTGCAATTAAATAACACCTTTCTGTTAGTTTCAAATATAAATATAAAGTCAAGGTGGCTTTCAGCTTGCAAATAAAAACCTTAATTTTCTAGATGTTATTCCTGATCTCTTGATCTAATATTTGATTAGTTCTTTGTATGGTACAAAAATATAATAAAAAATGAGAAATAAACTAGAACTCGATAGAATACTATTTGGTTACCATTCAATGCTGTTTCCAAGTATAAAAATCAGTTTGATTAAATTTTTAAGCTCCTATCTACAAAAATGTGGAATTTTACATTTTTTGCCAGAAGAAAGATCACGGATGCGTGTTTATTTGTTTGTTTGTTTGTTTGTTTTTTTTTTTTTTTTTTTTCCCCAGAGGTGATCGTATCGACCCAGCGGTCCTAGAATATCGTGGGAGGGCTCATTGGAACGGAAATTAAAAGTTCTAGTGCCCTTTTTAAGTGACCAAAAAAAATGGAGGGCAACTAGGCCCCCTCCCACGCTTATTTTTTTCCCAAAGTCACCCGATCAAAATTTTGAGATAGCCATTTTGTTCAGCATGGTCGAAAATATGATAAATATGTCTTTTAGGATGACTTAATCCCCCGAAGCTCCCAGAGGGAGCGCTAAAAGTTATGAACTTTTACCCAATGTTAACATATAGTATTGTTGATTGGGAAGTATACAAAAGTTATCAGGAGGTTTTTTTTTCTCGTAGTGGGAGGGAAGGGTGGGTCGGGGGTTATGTTGGAGGATCTGTTCATGAAGGACGTTTTCTTGGGGGAAGGGAACTGGCCATGCAGGGGGCGCCGGACTTGCCAGCATTATTTTTTGTTTATTGGGAAGTATACAACCATTTTCAGGACGGATTTTTTCTGGAGGGGGGGGGGGCTCGAGGAGGGGGGTACGCGGGAGAATATTTTCGTGGAGGATGTTTCTTTGGGGTAAGGGACATTTCTATGAAGGGGGCGCCGGATTTCCAAGCATTATTTAAAAAACGATCAGAAATTAAATAAAAAAAAACAAGTTTTTTCAACTGAAATGTAAGAAGGAATATTAGAACTTAAAACGAACAGCAATTATAACGTATGTGAGGGGGTTCTCCCCAAGTCAATACCTCACTCTTTACGCTACAGTTGTTTTTTAGTGCTTTCAAAAGAGCTATCTATTCTAATTAAACGGCCTTGTGATTCAGGGGTTTGTGAATCAAAATTTTTTTAACTTTTAACGTAAAGAGCGTGGTATTGACTAAGGGGAGAACCCCTTCATATACGTAATAACATATACGTAATAAAAAAACAATAAAAAACAAGCGATACGGCTCAATGGTAATCAAAACTTTTAAAAACGGAATTTTGATGTCAATAAATGTATCAAAAGAATGTGTTTATAATGCTGATCCTAAATATATAAATTTTATTAAGTTTAGTATTACTCATCAAAGGCTACGAGCCTGAGAAAATTTACTCTATTTCTTCAAGAGGGGGGAAACATCCCCTTAAGGTGAAAGGATTTTGATAAAAATAACACCGTCACATTAATCGTATCAGAAAAACCAAGTACATATGTTTCAAGCTCATATATTCAAAAATCTGCAACTTTGTATTTTTTTTTTGCCAGAAGAAAAATACACGAATATAGAAGTTAGTTACGTAAGTTAATTTGTAAAGACATCCATTTAGCAAAAGAAAAGTAAAATTTTTATGCAAATAAAAGCTGCATTAACTAAAAAACGATCAGAAATTAAATAAAAAAAACAAGTTTTTTAAACTGAAAGTAAGGAGCGACATTAAAACTTAAAACGAACAGAAATTATTCCGTATATGAAAGGGCTGTCCCCTCCTCAACGCCTCGCTCTTTACGCTAAAGTTTGACTCTGTCTCACAACTTTATTTTTTAAAACAATAAAAAACTTTAGCGTAAAGAGCGAGGCGTTGAGGAGGGGACAGCCCCTTTCATATACGGAATAATTTCTGTTCGTTTTAAGTTTTAATGTCGCTCCTTACTTTCAGTTTAAAAAACTTGTTTTTTTTATTTAATAGTGACAAAGAATAATCAAACTTCAATGCAGTATAATGCAGTTTTTTATGGTAATGCTGAAATGATGTTTAGCTGTTTGACCACTAGGTATCTTACTCTAGGCTACCACTAGGTTATATACACAAGTTGCCGATTTTGTTTGCCAAGTTTGCCAAGTTTTTTTACTCATTTTTGTATCGATCTTGTACATAGCCTGTCCTCAACTAGACCCCTGAAACTAAATACTTTAATAGCAAAAGAGTAGTACGATTCAACACTGTTTCCAAATGTAATATTTTGTATTGTGGCGATTGAATCTCAGCCCCCTTCACTCCACGTAATCTGACCACATATAAAACAATTTTCATGCGCCTTCATTTCCATTTTGAAGAAAATTATATAACAATAAAAGAGGAGTAACATTATTCAACTCCCCATTTAACAGGGTTTTCAAATATAAAAGTCACTACTCTGACAGTTGCATCCCCGGCTCTCCTCCCAATGGGGCCAGACATTGCCCTAAGCTAAAGACAAAACTTTTTTTTTTTTTTGGTTTTCATTATTTTATATACTTAATTTCTCATTAATAGTAGGTTAATTATTCTAAATAATGCAAAAAAAAAAAAAAAAAAAAAATTCTGTATGGGAATAACACACTTAAGTTCTTGAACCCCTCTCCCAGAAAACATCAATTGCGTTTCCTAGTATTCGCCTCAGTTTCAACTTTTAGGGGATAAAAAAATATATATTTAAAAAATAAAATAAATTTAGCTAAAAAATAAATTTAGCCTATTAGTGCTAAATTTGCAACAAAATGGTTGCAAAAAAATACTCTTTAATTTAAGCCAGGTTCTAGATATAGCAGTGAAGCATTGAAAATTACTGTGTGTGTCATTAATCTTTGCCTATTACGATTACTATTGCTTGACCATAATTTACAGTTAGGCAAGCTGCTGCAATTCATTATTTTTTTTCCAGGACTTCGAGATGGAAAGGGATTCAAGAACTACATTCTTATCTGCATTCAGTGCTGACGGGTAAGGAAACTAGTACTTTCAACTCAAGATGTGCGCAAAATTTAGTTTCATCTATTGTATTTTTTTCAAACTGTAGGTCAACTGGTTGTTGATTGCCCTATCTGAATGTATATTTCTTGATTCATACCTTAACGTTTTGCTATAAAAGCATTTAAGGTTTTCCTGTGTATACATATGCAATGTGAGTAGGCTCTACTGTTGATTAGGGGTTTGTTAAGGATCAATATTGAGGTTGATTGTTATCCCATACAGAGTGGGTTGATACATTTATGAAACAATAACACCCAAACAATGTTTTTGATATTGTATTTTTTGCAGGGTTGGGGTTTATGGGTGGTTGAGTAAGAAGTCTTTTAAAGATTAAGGAACAATAAAATATATATATTACCTGCTATTCTATCCTGGCAATATAGAAATATGATGTGTGCTTCTGATTTTGATGTTGCGCAATTTCCTATTTCATACTAAGTTTTTATAATGTAGGCACAGGTTTAAGACTTTTCATTACTCATCGTCAAATCATCATAATGGAATCATAGACCCAAAAATGAGTCTGATGAGTAAAATAAACGTACAAAAAAAACATATTTTTTTATGAGTGAAATAGGACTAGGAGTAAGATTAAGAAATCAGATCTTACTTCAGGGCGGGAGGAACCCTTAAATTCAATTAATAATATAAGTTGTATTGCCATGTTCGGTACACCTCCTTATACTACTGCTACTACTAACAGCTCACCACAGCACCAAGCTTCCTGTGGCCAAAACAGCTACACATGCTCCTCCTCCATCCCAATCTGTTCAAAGCCTCCCTTTTTACACCCTCCCACAAAGTTCCCATTTCCTTTAAATCTTTCTTTATGACTTCCTCCCTCCCCAGACGAGGACGACCTGCTTTCGGTTTTAGCCCTAGACGGTTGGCCGAAAAGAAAAATCTTCGGCAATCTGTCAAACTTCATCCGTACAACATGCCCTAGCCACCTCAAACATTCTTTCATTATAGCCCTACAGAGCGGTAATGAACCACATTTTTCGTACAGCCTATTGTTTGAAATACGGTTAGTCAGCCGGGTACCTAGAACAATCCTTCAGCAATTTCTCTGGAAAACATCTAGGAAATCTTCATCCGCTTTTCGGAGCGCCCATGCTTTAGAGCCATATTTGACCACTGTCGATCACTGTAGCTTCTAATATTGGTTTGCAGACTTATCTTCCTATTCTTCCAAACTTTTTTTTAACTGCAGGCCCAAAATCTCAACTACTCTCAAGTTTAGTCTTGATTTCTCACTTTGTATATTTTCTCAGCAATTTCTTAGTATTTATCAAGTAGAAATGATTGTACAAGCCCAGTTGCCATGCTGACGTAAGCAGTACTTGGTTTGAATAGAGCATGTATTTCATAGTAACATGCTTGGAAAGCACTCCAGGGACACGTTAAAACGATTCAAAGAAAAAGAAGAGAAAACTTTCGGCATTTAAGTAAGACGATTTATATTATTCTTGGAAAATATTATATTTTCCAAATGTTAAATATTTTTTTTTGATCTCTGTGTTTTCTGAAGTTCTTACAAAATTTGCTAAGGAAATGGTAGCAAAAACAAAAAGGTAATGCATTTTTCTGTGTTGTTCACATACTTCCCATGAAAGATTTAATCCAACATGGCTTAAGTAAACTCATCGAGTAGGCTGCTTTATAACAAGTGAAATGGCCGAAAGGAAAGTTTAAACAATGTGAATTTTTGCCTAGCAGAAATATATTTAAAGAGAGCCCAATGTTTTTCAAAAATTGGATACGGGGGAATTCTGGAAGGGTAATACACTAAAGTGCCTTGTAATTAAGTTTGATAAGTGACCTTGGGGGTGTCTTAAAATGGCAACTTCAAAACTAGAACTATTCCACTTGGTAGCAAAATCAGGAACCTGGATACAAAATTCATTTCCCTCCCAAGTTAGCTAGAAGAACTTAATGCCTGTGCCACATTGTAGTCACACCTGTCAGTAAAATCAAAATTACGCATGACTGCATTGCCAATTGTAATTGGCAATGCAGTCCAATAATTGGCAATGCAGTTCAGTAATTGGCAATGCAGTCCAATATGCATGACTGCATTGCCAATTGTAATTGGCAATGTGCCCTGATTGTAATTTTCCAAGCTGGACATTATTTAATTTTACAGCATAAAATTTGTGACATACCAATTAGAGTCATGATAGAACAGGGGTTCAGCGTCCCCCTCCCCCGATTTTTTGGTCTGACTCGTAAAAACGTAACAAAAATGCATATAAACACATCTTTGATGACAAAATTTTTTTGCGTTAGTTTACTACTGTTTCAAGGCGACATTTTTTAAAATAGAAAAGATGAAAGATTGGAACAACAGTTTTTCTATCTGTAACATGAATCTGGCAGAAGATACATTATTATTATCTGGCAGAGATAATATTAGTAGTCGATAGTTGGGAAGACATTCGTGTTAATAGAAGCTTTTCAGGCCAGTTTCTTGCCACTTCAGTTTTCCGCTTATCTAGTAACATAATCTCTTAGAACGTTATTAGTCCAGGACTTTTAGGGTTTGACCCGGACAAAATTGCAATATAAACGAAAATGGTACCAAAATAATCAGAAAAAAATTTTGTACAACATACTAAAATTCCCCATAAATCCGAGTGGAGCGTGTACCCGAAAAACAGGAGAAAAGGGGGAAATGCGGGGGAAATTGGGAAAAATGCCGAACATGCCCATAAAATAGTTCAAAGTGAGTTTTCTGGGGCTTTCCCATACGCTGATCACGAAACTGACATCCAAAATTCAGTATAGAATAAAAGTACTACGGAAAACGGGGGGAACAGGGGGAAGAGGGGAAAAAATTTAAAAATACAGGGTAGGGGTAGAAAGCACTTTGAAATATGTTTTCTGGGGTCTTTCTATCTGCTGATCCCGAAACTGATATCTAAAATGAAATAAAGAACATGAGCCCCACCATACTAGGAGAAAAGGGGAAAAGAGGGAAAGAAAAGAGACAATTGAAGTCAGCGGTATAAATCAGTTTGAAATATGTTTTCTGGAGTTTTTCTATCTGCTGATCACGACACTGACGCCTAAAATGAAGAAAAGAAAACGATAACCATGAAAAACAAACACAACTGGAGGAAATAACGGAAAAGGGGAAGGGAAGCCTGACTCCTGAGCCAGCTGCTAATGGCTAATAAGTTGGCCTATGGACAAAATAACTCGCTTAAGTATCAAACTTTTACTTTCTTGAATCACAGACATTTCTTACAACCATTTGAATTACTAAACATAAAGAAAACAACCGCTTGGCAGCGATCACAGTATAAAACTTCAGCTATTATAGGTGAAATTTGTACTTTCGAAGGCAATATCGTTGAATAAAAAACTAAAAAAGAAACTTCAGTAACTATAGGTAAAATCTGCACTTTTTAAGGCAGTAGAGTTGACTTGAAAAACACAGTATTGATGTCACTAGTCGAGCTCCTCGTCTTCGACAATCTCGATGTCCCTGTTCAAACAGTTGATGCCCTGACATTCTCCGCACGCGAAAGTACACGCTAATCCATTTCTCTTGCAGCTGCATCGCGAGTTCTCGCAGCCTGTCTTACAGTTGCATCTCACGACACTCAAAAGAGTCTGAGGTGCGGGCAACAAATCGCTCATCACAGGTGAGTATTTATGGTCTCTGAGGACCCAACCCCAGTCAGCCGGGTCGAGGTCAGCTGGGTCCCCTTTCCAACGGGATACCTGGAGGCGCACTCGCTGGGAGTGGAATGAAGCTGCAGCTTCGGTTGGCGGAGGCCTTTCAGGCTTAACAAACACCATAGTATTTGACGAAGAGACTTTTTCCAAGAAAATTCAATCTCGCAGCTTAGTGAGATCTTCGTTTGGTAGTGCTTTATACAAGCTGAGGAGAAGATATTCACCCGCTTTCACAATTTCATCTTTAGACGATGATTCATCCAGAAACACTTCGCATTTTTTTCTGAACACTTCGCTCTTCTTCAAAAGAGGTCGCACAGCTTGCTCTCCAAGTCTGAAAACTCGTGAGGTCGTGTCATATCCCAAGAGTTGCGTGCCCTACCAGAAGTAGCCTGGATACTTCTCCCATTTTTTTCTAACTTCGTTGAGGCACCAGAACCGTGTTATCGCTTCTTTTGCGTTCGTTGACGATTCGAAGTAAAGTGTTTTTGCATTAGGCGGGAGGTGATACAAGAGTAGAATCAGAAGGTCAGTGTCGTTGCCAAGAACTATTATTTCAGAGTTTTCTGCTTTCGTTACGGCAGTCTTCACGATTAGATAGTCAGCATCGTCCTTCGCATGGACGACTTCAAATCCTTTGGCTCTGAGTTTTCCCCGATGTAGCTTATACTTCACTGTTTGTTCTGAGAGTTGCTCAAAAACTCTTCCTTCTTTTTCTGGAGTTTCATTCCTAAACTGACATTGATCACTTGATGCTGGCTTTCCTTAAACCTTCGGTTGTGGGTAGCATAGGCCGTAGTTGGACCAGTGCTGTATCCATTAAATAGAACAGTAAGGGAGGTACCGCGTCGAGTAACAAAACTAATAAATCTTTCATAGAGTGAATAATAGGTATCAACCATTTTAAAAGGTGCTTGCCGAAGCAGCCAACCTCTGTCAACTATAGTGGCACGATTTGGCACTGGCAGGTGGTGAATTGAGTCTATTTTCGCTTCTTTCCATATTGCTTTTGCTAGTGCAGGTTTGTCTGGCTGACGCATTATGCCAGAATTCTCAGACAAAGTGGGCGGATAACTGCACAGTTCGTAACGTAGAGTTTCTGCCATGTCATTTTCAGATGTATGGGCAGCAGTCGAAAGACGTTGAAAAAGCAGTGCAGGGTCGATATGCAAAATCTCGCCATCTATCCTGATGTTCCCATCGGATGCCAGTGTAACGACTTTGTCTTTCTTCCTGAATGAAAAACATTCGACGGATTGGCCATCCATGCGCTGGAGGATCAGCTCACCTACAGCTTTAGCATCCTCTGCATTGACGCCTTTTTGGGCAATCAGCCCGGAACCTATTCTTCTAAGCTCTGTGGAACTAGAGAAAGGAGAGTTCTCTAGAAGGAATTCAAGAAACGTCAGTAGATCCTTAGTATCTCTCTTTATTCGTGCTGCGGTTGCTGTAACGTGCTGTTCACTAGAACTGTACTCTAGGCCCATCAGTTTCTGCATTAGATCATTCACTGAAGCGAGCACTTGCATAGACATTGTCCATGTTTCTATGAAGCTCAGTCATCCCTTTTCCTCTTGTCAGCCCTCCATTTGTTTTTAGACTCTTCATCAGCACTTTCTTGATAACGATGTCTGGAGCCAATCCAGCCCAATAACGATCACTTCATCGGGCAATAAACTTGTCGCTTGCAAACTGTCCGAAGAGCTGTGGATTCGATGTTTCAGGTTCCTGCATCATCTGAAGAAAAAGACGAACTGACTTGGCATAAAGATTATGCCCCGCAGCTGCGGGATATGGGAGCATTTCAGAAAGAGAGGATAAGTAGAGATCCTAGTCTCCAGTCCTTTCTGCTTTCAAATACTTCCGAAAGATCGAAACCATTTCGGAATACTGCATGAATAGTTTCGCAGTTCTGCTGGATTTCAGAGACGATTTTAAGGCTTCGAGTCGTAGCGAAACCGTCTGAAGGGCTTCGTGATTAGCCGCTTCTTCCACAGAAATCTTTCCATCCACCAAATCGTCATACATCTTGAAAGACCGTCTCTGAAAACTAGATGTCGCTCTTGCTTAATCTTGACAAAACGCAACTATAACCATGGAATTCAGGCACCCAGGGAAAATAATGAATTAAACTTAGCTTAGTACTGAAAGAAGAGTTGCCGATACGCAAAATTACGCTTGACTTAACAAAAAAATCTCGTCGTACCTTGATTTATCCTTCTACCATGTCACATGTGTAAGCATCCACGCAGACTGGGAACTATTGGATCCGCTAGATGTCATTCCGTCAGGATAGGTTTTGTCGTCGGCACTGGAACTCCGCGGTGACTAGTCTACCTTGCTTCTTTTACTGAATGTCGAATTAGAACAGGATTATGTTGACGAACCCACGCACGTGTTGATAACGGCGAGGAATACGGAATAAAATAATTTCAGTATCTTTCCGTATTTCTTTCTCGAGTTTTTTTTTGCCTTTTCCGAACCTATGGGGTAGCTGAACC